>NW_024581357.1:0-28742 GCF_017639235.1 Corvus kubaryi
GTTCCCGTCAGCTCCGCTCAGCCCTCGGGCACCGGGGGGTTCCGGGGTTGTTCCCGTCAGCTCCGCTCAGCCCTCCGGCACCGCGCTGGGGCCCCGCGCACTTTTCCAGCCCGGCCGCCCCCACGGGCGGGGCCCCGCGGCTCCCGCTGCCGCCGCCTCGGCCCCGCCGAGCCCAGAAATCCCGAAAAATCACTCTCATGCGCTAAAGAACCTTTTCGTGCGCAGCCAGGGGTGCAGAGGGGGGGATCCTTATGAAGTCCCCTCCCCTCAGTCCCTCCTGGGCACGGCTGGGCATTAGCGCAGCTCCCGGGGCTGTGTCCCGGCACCGGCTGCTGCCACAGGGCACGGGGCTGCCGCGCTTGGGCATTAAACGCGACCGATTTGGGGAGCAGGGACAGCCACAGAAACCCTCGGGGAGCCCTCGGGAGCCTGGAGCTGCACGAGGGCCACAAAGGATGCCCTGGACACAGCGATAGCCCCAGCAGCGGCTCTGCCCCCCAGCACGGGGCTGTGTCCCAGACCCCACGGTCCAGCCCGAGGTTTGGGGGCGGCAGCGGAGCTGCTGGACGGAGAACAGACGGAGGAGCAGGAGCGGGAGGAAGAGGAGAGATAAAGAGGGAGGGGCGGGAGGAAGAGGCGGGACAGAGGAGGCAGGAAGAGGAGCCTCCACGTGCATCCATCGCTCTCTGCGTCCGCAACTTTCGGCGCCGGGAGCATCGCTCCCCCCATCCCGCAGGTGACCGGGGAGGGGCAGCTCGCCCCAAATATCTTGGGCGGTGCCTGGGTTTGTTTTGGGAGAGGGGATTTTTGGAGCTTGGAGGACTCCAGCACCGAGCCCCAAATATCTTTGTTGGTTCGTGGGGGAAGGGGTTTTTGGTGGGGGGGGGGAGGGGAGGCGGATGTTTGGATCTTGCAGGACTCCGAATGTGAGTCACAAATGCCCCTTGGGGGATATTGAGGAGCCCCCGGCACGCGGGGTTTTGGGGGTGCCGGTGGCGGCTGCCGGGAGAAATGGGATGGGGCGGGATGGGGCCCGGGAAGGGTGGGATGTGGATTGGGGTGTGGGATGAAGTGTGGCGGAGGGGGATGGGTGGGATGGGGCCTGGGATGAGGCAGCTGAAGGTTGGGGATGAGGCCGGAGGGACCCCACTCCTTAGGGGTGTGCGGGGTATCCGGCAGCTCTGAGGGAGTTTTGGGGCACCCCTAATCCTGAGGGGGTGGTGCCGGCAGCGGGGGACACGTGGCTCCGGCAGCTCTGGCCCCAGCTGAGCCCCCCCCGCCCCCAGCGCCCCCCCGGAGCGGAATTTGGGGAGGGGGAGGTGGGGGCGGCCAGGCCGGGCCCCCCCGCGCTGTCCCGGCGGGGGCCGAGTGCGGGCGGGAGCCCCGCGGGGCCCGGCCCTGCCCGGGCACGGCTGATGCCGCCCGCCCGCGCTCCGCACTGCTCCGGACTGGTGCTCCCAGTGCCGTGCGGGGCGGGGCCGCTCTGGGGGCCCCCCAGGGCACAGCGCGGCTGCTTTGGGGCTGTGGGCACCGCCCGGCGCTGGGCATGGGGCGTGTGGGGGCAGCTGGGGCCGCACTGGTGGCACTGGTGGTGCTGGGAGCCCCCCCCGGCCGCGGGCGAGGAGCTCTGGGGTGAGGGGAGCGGTGGAAAAGGGGGGACCCGTTGGAAAGAGGGGGAGAGCAGTGAAAAGGGGATCGGACTCCTCAAACTGAGTGAGAGAGGGGACTGAGAGCCCCAAACCAAGCGCGTGGGACACTGAGGCTTTGGGGGAAGATGAGAAAGGAGAGGGGGATGGGGGAGAGAGGGAGGAAAAAGCGAGTGGGATCCTTCCCCTTAGTGGGGTCGGTTGGTGGATGAGGATTGGTGGATGATGGGAAAAGGGTGGAAGAGGGGAAAGAATAGGGGGTGGGACCTCCAGATATGTGGGAGGTTTGTGGAGAACCCCAAAGTTGCTGTCATGGCAGGGGACTGATCTCCTGTGGGAAGAGCTTTGGCCGGAGCACGGAGCTGATCTCCCAGCGCAGGATCCAAGTGGGCGAGAAGTCCTGTGTCTGCCCAAGCTTTGCCCAGAGGTCCCATCTCGGGGGAGAGAGACCCTACAGGGGCCAGGAGTGCAGGAAAAGCTTTGGTAGGAGCCCCAACCTCAGCAGGCACCTGTCGATCTGCACTGGGGAGCCCCTATGGATGCCCAGACTATGGGAAGGGCTTCACCGTGACCCCAAGCCCCTGGAACACCTGTAGGAGCCACCTGGAGGAGGGTCCCTACAAGTTCTCGGCTGCAGGAGAGCCCCAAGGAGCCCAGGTCCCTCCAGAACCACCACCTGAAGCAGAAGGTGGTGACAACTCTCCATCCCGGGGCCCTGGGAACACTCTGAGGTCTCCAGGCTGACCCACCCCAACCAGGGGCTCACACCAGCCCTCATCCTGCCCCTAAAATCCCTTGGGATCTCCTGTCAATCTGTGCATTCCCTGCTCCCGTCTCCATCCTGAGATGAGACCAGAGGGGTGGAAGTCCCCACCCAGGATGACCACAACCTCCAAATTTTGATTTCCACCCACCAATTTTCCCTCTTTTCCCCTATCTGGATTCCTCCCCAGTGGGTGGGAGCAGCCCAGAGCCCTGCACTGCCCATCCTGACCTGTCCTGGCTCCATTCCCATTCCTCCCGTGGGGTGTGAAGGGTTTGGGGGAAGAGGGGAGGAGGAGGAGGGATGGAAGAGAAGAAGGGGGGAAGAAGGAGCGGGAGAAAGGATGGAGAGAGGAGGAGCAGAAGGTGGGATTAGGGAGGAGAAGGAGGAGGACAGATGGAGGAAGATGAGAAGAAGGCGGAGGAAGAGGAGGAAGCTCGTGGGTCTAGCACTCCCAGAATTTGCAGGCCCCTCACCCCAAGGAGCATCGATCCCCCCATCCCACCTCGTACCTGGGGAGGAGGAGCTTGGCCCAAATATTCTGGGGAATCCCTGGGCCGGTGTTTTTTGGGGGGGGATGTTTGGATCTTGCAGGACTCCAGAGCTGAGCTGTAGGTGCCCCTTGGGGGGACCTTGGGGGGTCCCAAGGAGGTGTTTTTGGGGGGTCCCTGTGGCAGCTCCTGGCAGAGCCCTGGCGGGGGTCGGAGGCAGTTGGGTCCCTCCCAAAGTGGGGATTGGGTCTGCCTGGGTCAGGCACCACTGCCTCCGTCCGGGAACCAGAGGCCTGTGGGACCCCCCAGTGGAGCCAGAGGGGGGAACCTCGGGACCCCCAGAGTGAGGAGAACAGAGAGGGGCAGTACTGGGACCAGGGGACCCCCGGCAGTCTGGAGGAGGGAACCCCTGTGACCCCCAGGACCCCAAAGTGGAGAGCCCAGAGAGGGGGGAGCGCTGTGATTCGCAGGACCCTCAACAGCCTGGAGAGGGGGAGGGGGGACTCCTTGGACCCACTGCACCCCGAAGCAGAGAATAAGGGGAGAAGAGACCTGGGGACCCCATAACCCCCAGCATCCCTAAGTGGGGAAATGGAAGAGTGGGGAACTTTTCAGATTCCTGGGACTGCCAGCAGCCTGGGGAGGGCGGGAACCAAATAGAGAGGGGGACTCCCAATAAAAGAGGGACCCCCAGGAGCTGGGACAGGGGAGAATCCCCAAACACCAAAAGGGGAGAGACCAGAGATGGGGAACTCCTGGGTGGCTTTTTCAGGGCTGAATCTTGGTGTTTGGGAGGTTTTATGGATGGCCAGGTTTTGCATGATGCCCGGTGACTTCTAGAGATGGACTTGGGCAGAGGGACCTTCAAACTCAATGTGCTCATCCCAAACCAGGATTTTCCATTCCCAAACCTTGGCCAGATGGAGGAGGAGGCTGTGAGGAAGAGGAAGATGCCCCAGGACCCCCAGGCAGGTGAGGAGGAAGTCAGTGCCCCTTTCCCCTCTGTCCTGCTCCGTCTCCCAGCCCAGCATCGCCCCCGGCTGCAGGACAACCCCGCTGCCGACGCCGTCCTGCCGGGGACGGACTGGGGGGATCTCCTTCCCCTTCCCTGTGGCACGGAGGCAAATCCCATCCTCTCCTTGTCCTTCCTCCCCCAGACAAGGAGCTGAGCATGGAGCCCAGGGAGGACAAATCCCCGCAGCAGAACCTGGTGGAAGAGGCCGTTTTGAGCGGCTCCACGGCGCAGGAATCCAACAGGGAGGAAAAGCCTCGGAGATCCCACAGGAGGAGGGGCTGCAAACGCAGCCCAGGGTGCTCTGAGGAGGAAAGACCCACCCTGTGCCGGGAAGGTGTCCGGAGATCCAGCCAGAGCTCGGATCTGGTGGTTCATGAGCAGCTTCATGATGGGAAGAAGCCCTATGAGTGTGGGGAATGTGGGAAGAGCTTCAGCTGGAGCTCCAGCCTGATCCGCCACCAGATGATCCACACCGGGAAAAGCCCCTACAAGTGTTCCGAGTGTGGGAAGAGGTTTCACACCAGCTCCAGTCTCCTCCTGCACCAGCGGATTCACACGGAGGAGAGGCCCTTCCGCTGCCCCGACTGCAGGAAGGGCTTCTGGTACAACTCTGAACTCATCAGGCACCAGCGCATCCACACCGGGGAGAGGCCTTACGAGTGTCCCCAGTGTGGGAAGAGCTTCTCACAGAGCTCTCACTTAACCCAACACCAACGGAGGCACCACTAAGGGAAGCCCTGCGAGTGCCCCGAGTGCGGGAAGAGCTTTGTCCTCTGCTCCAACTCCATCCCCCATCAGAGGACCCACGTTGGGAAGAGCCCTGGTGACCCACATTCCCTGTGATCCGTGTTGGAAAGACCCCTGGCTGGTGCTCTCCACGTTCTCCTGGATCCCCGTAGGCACCTGGGTGAATGCAAGGGCAGGAACATCCATCGGGACTCAGATCAACATTGGAATGTCATTGGGAAGAGCTGATTTTTTTACCTTTACACTCTAAATAAAGTTTCATCTGCTCTGTCCCATTGTTTCTTCTGGTGGCATCAAGCAATCCTGGATGATCTTGGAGGTCTTTTTCAACCTAAATAGTTGAACCTAACTCCTTCATCCTGTCAAAACAACCAAACTTGGGGTAAAAATAAAGAAATTAAACAAAGGTATCTAAAGCTGCACCATTTAACCAAGATTTAGGCTTTAGGGGAATATTTGGGAGGATTTGGGTGTTGGGGCCGCAAATTCGAAGTTGTGCTGGCAGAACATGTCCACCTGAGCCCCTCTGTTCTCCAGGAATTCCGGTTGTCTGTCCCAATCCCTGGCCTGGGTCTGCCCATCCGGGGTGTCCCCCCCAAAGTGCCCAAATCGCTGCTGAAGTGCCCGAGCTGCTCTGGGCTATGGATGTTCCTGTCCCCCAGCCTGTCCTGGTTGGTGCCATGGGGGGTGGGAGGGGGTCTGGGGGCTCCTTGGGGGATTGGGAGGGGCTTTTGTGGCTCTTGGGGCCACTTATGCTGCTGGGAGGGGGTTTGGCGGGCTTTTGGGGCAGTCTGTGAGGGAGTTTTGGGGGTTCAGGCAGGGCTGTGTGGCTTGGAGAGAATTTGGGTGGGTGTTGGGGGAGATGGGAAGGGGTTTTGGTGGCTCTTGGGGCCATTTATATTGCAGGGAGTGGTTGGGGGAGTCCTGGCTGGGAGCTGTGGGGTGGTTTGAGGGGTCTGGGAGTGGCTGTGGGGCTGGGAGGGGGTTTTAGGGCAGTCGTGACCTCTCCCCCAGACCCCAAAGCTGCCACCAGACCCCACTCCCAAAATGCTGCCGTCGTTGGGGGTTCCATGAGGTTCATCGTCCTGGCACTGCAGGAGAAGGTGAGGGGGGGGTCCCCACGGGCTGTGTGTGACCCTCAGAGTGTGTGTGACCCCCCCCATCCCAGTGTCACCCTCTTTTCCCTGCCCACAGGGCTCCTGAGCCAGCCCCTGGTGCCCCGGGAGGGAATTTGGGGAGGGGGCAGAGGGGGTGCGCAGCCCCCGCCGGGGGATGACCCCGGCCCAGCGCCCTTCGGTCAGCACCGAGCTGGGCTTGGGGCCGCAGGAGGAAGAGGCCGATGGGAAGCAGATCCTGCAGGGGGGACAGGGCTTGGGCTCAGGGCAAGGTCCTGCCCTGCACACCTGGCTCAGGTGTGAGCCTGCCCCGGGAAGGGAGCGGGACATTCCCATCCCCACGGATCAGGGCTGGGAGCAGCGCTGGGAGCACGGACATGGAAATACTGGGAGCCACTGGGACCGCCCTGGGGGGTGAATTATCCCCCCCAGCACCTTTGCAGGCCGCCCTGCGAGCTGAGAAATGCTCGCTGGGCCTCGGCCTTGGCCAAGAGCCCCCGGGCTCAGCTGCTCTGAGCTCAGGCGCTGCCGGCTCCCGCAGCCCGCCCAGGGCCGCCCTGCCCGTGCCGGGGCTGTGCTGGAATTCTCTGCTGCTGCTGGGCCACTCGGGGGCTCTGGCCCAGCAGGAAAGCTCACCCTGAGCCAGGAGCTTTCCTTGGCCGCAGCAAAGCCTCGGCACGGAAAGACCTTCCCAGCGCTGTGCCCTGGGCCGGGAGGGATTGTGCCACCAGAGCTGTCCCTCCATTTCTTCTGCCAGGCAGCTTTAGGATAAGGAAAGTGGAGAAGCCACTTAGAGGCCCCCAAATTGTCAAAAGCTGACTCTCAGCTTTCCGCAGTCCTCCAGAAGAATCCTGTGTGGGAAGCACCCTGGGAACAGAGTTTAGGTGCCAGGGCAGGGGAATTCAGAGCCCTTTCCTCCCCTGTGGGCCCAGGCTCTGGCCCTTGCCCTTTGCAATGGCCCTGCAGCTGCCAGAGGGGCCTTTTTGGCTCAGCTGAGAGCAGTCCTGCTGCAAGGCTGTCCTCGAGCTGCTTGGGCTGCACATGTGGCCAGGGAATGCTCATTGCTTGCAGTCTCAGGCGCTGTGGGTGTGCAGGTGTAACTACTGCAGGAGGGAACAGCTCTGCTGGGGGCAGTTCTCTTTTTCTTGGTGGTTTTTCTGTTGAATGAACGTTCCCTGCCAGCTCTGGGCAGAGCTCTGTAGCTGTATGTGCCACTTGTCTGTGGCACTGTGGCTCAGGAGGTGGCCAAGGGGAGCTTGGCCGAGGTGTGGGCAGAGGAATGGCCATCAGGGCAGGCTGGGGGGTCAGCGGCCGGTCAGTTGCGTTGCGTGGCCGCGGCTCTGGAGGCTTGTGTGGGAGCGTGTGCAGGGCTGGAAGGCTGGGGCTGCCGCCGCTGTGTCCCAGAGCCGGGAAGGCCGGGGCTGGCCCGGCCCTGGCCCGGCCCCGCCAGCTGTGCCAGCTGCCGGCGGGGACACAAAGGGCAGCTCCGAGCTGCGGCCGCTGCGCTGCGGCCGCACAAAGGCAGCGCCCGCAGAGCTGCAGGGCAAGGTGCTGGCCCTGGCTCGGGGCTGGGCCGGGGCCAGCGGCAGAAAATCAACTTGCAGCTTGGGCCCCGCAGCAGGGAGGAGCAGCAATTGCTGGCTGAGAGAGACTCTTGCCAAGGGCCTGCGGGGCTGGGCCCCAGGGAACGGCTTCCCGCTGCCCGAGGGCAGGCTGAGATGGGATGTGGGGCAGCAATGGTTCCCTGGCAGGGCGCTCAGGGCCTGGCACAGGCTGGCCCCAGAAGCTGCGGCTGCCCCCGCATCCCTGCAAGTGTCCCAGGCCGGCTCGGCCATTGGGGCTTCCTGCCCACGAGGGCTGGGCTGGGCTGGGCTGGGGCTGCTGAGGGCGGGATGGGCTCTGCCTGAGACAGCTGAAGGCTGCGCATGATGAGGCCGGGGGGACCCCGTTGCTCAGTGGGTTCTGGGCTATCCCACATTCCTGAAGGGATGTCAGGCTATGTCCCGTTCCTGAGGCAGTTTTGGGGTGCCCCCCAGTGCTTCGGGAGGGGTTGTGAGAGGGGGGCTCTGGTGCTTGGAAGGGGGACCTATTGTCAGGGAGCCAGGGAGCCCATTTTGGGAAGGATGCTGCTGTTTGTGGCAATGTTGAGAGGTTCTGAATGGGCTGTGGGGCCCTGGCTCTCATTTTGGGACTTGAGGTGAGCCCATGGGCACAGCAAGGGCTGAGGAGAGGTTCCAAGCTCCCATTTGGGATGGAGGGATTGAGCGGGTGCCTCCAATCAACTCAATGCCAGCCCCAATGTGTCGATGGTAGCCCCAAATGGCTCGATCTGTCAGCCCCAAGGCCCGGCTGTGGGGAGTCAGGAACCACAGAAGGGGAATTGGTGTCCAGGAGGGGTGGGATGGGATGGGATGGGGTGGGGTGGGATGGGATGGCATTGTGGGGGTGGGATGAAGTTTGGGAGGGATGGGGTGGTTTGGGCACTTGGAGTGAGGCACTCCAGGGAGGGAAAGCAGGAGCTGCTTTTGGGGAGGCTCCTGCTGCTTTTTGACAATTTGGGGGCCTCTAAGTGGCTTCTGGGAGGTTGCAGTGAATTTGGGGAAGGTGCTGTAAACTCCCCGCAATTTGGGGTGCTGAGGTGAAGTCCCCCATATTTTAGGAGGTTGAGAGGACCCCAATTGGGAGGGGATCCAGCTGCTTTTCACCCCTTCAATGGGGTGAGAAGTGGCTTGGGAGGGAGGGAGGGAGGGAAGGAAGGAAGGAAGGAAGGAAGGAAGGAAGGAAGGAAGGAAGGAGTGAAAACAATGTAAGTACTGAATGAAACAAAAAAAAGGTAAATAACCGAGTTCTCTTTTAAAAAGTATCAATTACCTCTGAATCCAAAGGTGCAGAAGACTTTTCACTCCACATTTGGGTTTTGTTTTCATCTTTCATACTTCTTCTGGTTCTTTTCTTTTTCTCTTTTTCGCTTTTTCTTTAATAGATAACACCTGCTAGGAAAGGAATGCAGAGCAAAATGAGACCCCTTTCTGGCAGGCAATGAAAGTGTCGGCTTCTGGTCTGGTTCCTTTTGTGTGGATCCCTCATCTCTGCGGCACGGGGGGAATAGCAGTGCTGGGAGGCAGCAGCGGGCTCAGGAGCATCCCGCTCTGGCAGCTCTGAGCAGGTGGCACATGTCCTGCTCTCCTGCTGCCCTCCAAAGCACAGAATGCATGGGCAAGTTTAGGCACAGCTCTGGGCACAGCCAGCATGGCCTGGGCACGGGAACGGGGGGCAAAGCGGGCAGGATCCTTCTGCAGCTGCCTGGTGGTTTCTGGTTTCTGTGCCCAGAGTGCCAGGATGTTCTGAAGAGGTGCTTGTCCATGCAGCCCTTGGCCAGGCCGTCCTTGGAAGAGCTCTTCAGTGAGCCTTGGCTGCAGGGTGTTCATGTGCCCTAGAGGATGGCAGAGCCCCACGGGCACAGTGTGATCCAGGGGCCTGGCAGGGAACAGCCCCACACAGCTCTTGGCAATCAGTGGCAAAGCAAAGCAGACTCTTTTGTCCTGCCTGTAGCTGTGAGCAGGGAGCATCAGAAGGGAACACGCAGCTCTTGGGCTGCAGCTGAGCTGGAGGCCTGCTCTGGCAAGCACTGGTGGGGCCACCATCCCCCTGGTTTTGCTTGTCTGGTTCACTGATGGCTGGGGCCCTGGGCAGAATGCTGAGAGCCTGGTGTGGCCCCAGGGAAGGAGAAGGAGCCCCTGGAGAAGCTGTAGCAGGTGGGGCTGCTGCTGCTGGAGGCACCAAGGACGAGCTCAAGGACCACAACCTCTTCCTGGAGCTGGCCAGCGGCAGCTGAAGATGATGGCCTTTGATTGTGGCACCTTCTCCAAAGACACGCTCCACGGCCAGTGTGCAGGTGAGTCCAGAGGCAGGGGGATGCTGCCAGAGCTGGGCATGGCACGGCCTGGCCGGGCACCAAAGGTTCCCCCTTTGCTGGGGCGGCTGCAGCCAATTCTTCAGTGGCTGCCAAGCTGCTTTTGGGCTCTGGGCAGCTGCTGAGGAGGTGGATGTGCCATGGCTGGCTGCAGGCTGGGCACATGTCCTGCCCTGCTGCTCTGCTCCCAAAGGCAGCAATGCTGGGCAGCTTTGGGCCCAGCTCTGAGCACGGCCAGCACGGCCTGGGCACTGCGGGCGGCTGGGACAAGGGGACAGGAGGCTTCAGCTGACGGGCGGGTTCTGGTTTCTCTCCTGACAGCCGGGCTCTGCCAATGCTGAGGCTGCTCCGGGCTCTGCCAGGGCTCTGCTGGGGCTCAGCCCCGGGCACGGCTGGGCCCGCTCTCCCCTCACAGGGCTCTGACAGCTTTGCATCAGACGAGCCCCTTGCGAGCACAGCGACGGAGCTTTCTGCTTTTGCAGGTGAGTGGGACTCTCGTGCAGGCCAAGAGATTGCAGTCAGGGACACACATGCCACTGGCAAGAACCCAAACTCTGCACAGTCCCAGCTGAATGCCTGGATCTGCACAGTTCTGTCTGTCCCACTCTTCCTTCCTTTTGGGCTGGAATTGTGCCATTGCACTTTCTTCCTCCTCTGGAAGTGCCACGAGTGGGCCCAACCTGGCGAGTGGGCCGTGTTCCTGAGGCAGTGCAGTCTGGAGCTGATGGAGGAAGAATTGCCCTTCTCCACTGCCAAACCAGAGTAAAAAGCCCTGAGTGGGACTTTGTGTCTTTAAGAACACCCTGACAATTTCAGAGGGAATGTGCAGCTCATTGCAGGGTGAGAAGGAAGGGCATCTTCTCAGTGAGTTGGGGTGGGACAGAGTTTAGATTGCCAGTCCTGCTCGGAGCTGGCAGGGCACAATCAATTTCCTATTGCTTCAACCACAATTTAAGATAACAATGTTGGAAACAAAGCCCAAAATCTTTAAAAAAGGGCTGCTGAGGTCAGTAAGATGGATCAATGCCATCAGCATATTTACAAATACCTAAGTTGTCTTTTTGAAAAGATCAGTTACCTCTTAATCCAGAGTTACAAAAGATTTTTCACTCCACATTTGGGTTTCGGTTTTATGTTTCATAATATTTTCTGGGGTTTTTCTTTTGTTTTTTTCTATTAATTAAACAGAAAATATGTCCTAAATGATGGAGCAGCACTGCTGAACACGGGGACATGCAGAGGGACCAGAAGCAGCTGCCTTTGTCCCCCTGCAGCTCCAAGGCCAGCAGGGACTGGAGATGGCAGCCCTGGGCTCCTGGAGGGTGTGCAAGGAGCAGAGGTGGGCACTCCCTGTCCATGTGGAGCTTGCAGATGGAAAAGGCTGCTGTGAGCAGGCAGCTCCAAGGGCAGAGAAAGGAGGGTCTCGAGCACTGGATCTGTGCCAGTGCCACAGCCCTGGGCAGCAGCCACCCAGCCCCGGGGGCACAGAGGGCACAGCAAGAGGGACAAAAGCAGTCAAGGGCAGAGACTGGGAGCAGGAACAGCTGCTTCATTGCACTCTTGGAGAAAGCTCTTGGCTGTTTCAAAGCACTGAAAGGCGTGGAGGGCATAGAGGAGGCCACAGCAAACAATGCTCCTGTTTTCACAGCTTCCCCTCTCCATGTGCCAGAAGGAATTGGATGAGCTGTATTCTTCTCTCAAGTCGTCTCGTTTGGCATGAGCAGCTCAGCACCAGGAGCTGAAGGAGCTGAAGCCTTAGGCCACAAGAGCTGAGCAAGAGGAGACTTTTGGGCAAAGTAATGCTGCTAACATGGACCTGGCTGAATCCTGGAATTACAGAATCCTTCCTGTTGGAAAAGACCTCTGAGCTCATCGAGTCCTACCATTAGCCCAGCACTGTCAAGCCCAGCACTAAACCACATCCCTGAAGTGCCAAGGTCTGGACAACAGGCCCTGAGCCAAAGGTGACCTCTGGATGAACCTTCCAACCAAAGATTATCTTTGTATCTGCTCCTTAACGAAATTTGCATGATCATTAGCACTGTGATAGATGTATCCTCTCATTAGTGAAACATGTATTGACCTTTCTGTGTTTAGAAGCTGGACAAGGCCTGAAATCTGACATCTGACCTTGTTTGGGGCTGTATGGTCAAAGTCAGCTCCCCTGGCTCCTCCTTGAGCCCTGGCCAGGCTTAGGAGGAAGCCAAGAGGAGGATGAAAGCAGATGTTCCCGCACTAGAAGTGCTGTCAGTTTGTTTCTCCAGCACTGTCAAAGCTGGGCCCTCTCCCAGCGGGGTTGGAGCCTCAGCTGTGGCTGGAGGCAGCTGCAGGAATTCCCAGTGTCCGGGAGTGGCTCTCCAGTCCTTGGCTGGGACAGCTTCCCCCAGCTGATGGGTGGCTCTGGGTGATGGTAAAGTCTGAGGGGAACTGGGGCTGCATCTTGGTTAATCACTGCAGGCAATCTTTGGCAGGGATGATTGGGGGCATTGCTGAGCTGCTCCTTCTGTGATTCTTTGTGAATGATTATGTGCTTTGCTGAGTTTATGCTTTTGTAATTCTTTGCAGATTTGCATTTTATAAATTACACAATTCCTTCAGTTGGTGTCTGTGTCTTTGGTGCTGACCCTGCCCACCAGCAAAACAGGGCCCCATCCTGCCTGAGTGTTACCTGGGAAGACAAAAACCTTCACTCGAAATGTCCCCCCTTCCTCCTTGATCCCCCCACTTTATACACTGGCCATGATGTCCTGTGGTCAGCTGGGGTCACCTGTCCTGGCTGTGACCCCTGCCAAGCTCCCCCGCACCCCCAGCCCCTCCCCTGCGTGGCCGGACAAGGGGCAGGAAAGGCCTTGGCTCTGTGCAAGCTCAGCAAGAACAAAACCATCTCAGTGTGAGCAATGCTGTGCTCAGCACAGAGCCAAACACAGCCCCAGAGAAAGGCCTGGCAAGGAAATTCCCTCTGGCCCAGCCCACAGCAGCACCCCATGGCCACCCAGCATCAGCACGGCTCCACGGGTTCCTTTCCATGGCCCCGGCCCTGGCCACGGGACCTTGGGCTGGTGGCCACGGCAGCCGCCTGTGGCCCAGGGCTCCGTGCCCGTGTCCATGGCAGCAGTGCCCGGCCACGGGCCCTGAGTGCAGGTGACCGTGCCAATGCCCATGGCAGTGGGGCCAAGCGTTGGTGTCCGTGGCACCAAAGTGAGGAACGGGTCCCTGTGGCCGCTGCCGTGGCACCTGAGGGCATCAGCGAGTGTCACTGCAATTGTAGCTGGCACCAGCCCCGGCACCGCTCTGTCCTGAGGGCTGCCATGGCAGCCGAGGGCAGCCACAGCTCTGCGGGCAAGTGGCCACGGAGCCTGACTGCAGCAATGGGTCCTGGGGGGGTTTCCAAGGGAACTGGAACTGATGAGGGTTGCCATGGCATCCAACCCCCTGGGATGTCACACAGCCACCCTGGGATGTCACACAGCCACCCTGTGATTTCACAGCCACTCTGTGATGTCACACCACCCAGTGATGATGTCAGTCCTCTCTGTGATATCACACAGCTGCTCCAGGATGTCACAGATGACTCCATGATGTCACACAGCCACCCTGTGATGTCACAACCCACTCTGTGATGTCACAGCCTGTTCTGGGATGTCACATGACCACTCTGTGATGTCACACAAGCACCCTGTGATGTCACAGCCCTGTCTGTGATGTCACAACTCTGCACTGTGATGTCACACCAGCACCCTGTGATGTCACAGCCTGCTCTGTGATGTCACCATTGCTCTGTGATGTCATAGTCTGCTAGATGATATCTGACCTCTGCCCTGTGATGTCAGAGCCCACCCTGTGATGTCACACAGCCCCTTTCTGACATCACAGCTGCTCTGGGGTTCTGTGACACAGGCACAGAGGTGTTACCAAAACTTCAGTGAAACAAAACCTCCTCAGCACCAGCGCAGCACGAAGCAGCAGCATTCTTTATTGGGCCGGATGCACGAGGGGAGAGCCCCTCCCAAAGTCGCGTGTGCCAAGTCCAGGAATGTTCCTGTTTGCAGACTGTGTTTCACAGACACATTCCCAGATTGTCCCACAAGAAACACACACACAATACTCATTGCCCCAGAATCATTGCATGTCATACATGAAATCCCTAATTAGCTTGGTCTTTGCATGTTAAGTGCTTTAGTTAGTTAATTTTGAGTTAAATATGTTTTAATTGAATGTTAAAATTAACCTATCAGCCCAGGTACAGAAATCAAGTTCTGTTATTAGTGTTCTAAATGGTTCAAAGCGGTTTATTTGCACCATTCCCAGTTAAAAATCCCCCAGTTAAAAGTTTCCCAGTTAAAACCCCTTTTCAGACTTTAAGCCACTTGTACACTATAAGAGTTATTTTTCCCATGTTCATTGTATACTTTTACAAATGTTTTAAGATGTATGAGATGTATTTTAATATTTTTTTAAGGGTTTCTACTTTGCACCTTAGACCCAGGACCAACTCCAAAACCCCAGTTTCTAACAGCCAACAGCTATTTTTAGACCCATGGCCGTTATTCTGCAGGCAAGCTCCGTGGCAACCTGAATCTTAATGAGGGCATGTTAGCACCCTTGCTTCAGCTGTTACTACCCCCCCCCCCGACAACGACGAGCTATTGGTAGACAGAGATGATCTGTCAAAAGGAAAGCACCAATCACTTTGGACCAAAGGGGTGTGCTGTGGGCGGGCTGTGGGCGGGCTGAGGGCAGACTGGGGCGGAGCAAAGGCACTATAAGACAACAAGGCAAGCCTCAGACCAGAGCAGAGATTACTGCAGATTAGATGTGGTGGATGCCAGTGGTGGCTGTTAAAGCCTTACTCCTATTAAGGCGCTTTTAATAATTTTTCCTTGACTTTTAGATTAGCTAAAAGTCAGCCCAGCATTGCAAGTTCTTCCACCAGAGGTCCAGTGCTGTCTAAGCCTGAAGATCTCTAATCCCTGTGCTCCTGGGGCATACCTCCTGAGCCACTAGGATCCCAAATTTTTATATTTTTTCTAATTTTTGTCATTTTTTGATTTTTCTGTCTTTAATAAATTATTTTATTTTTTCTAAGAGTTGTCTCATTCCTCACATTGCATATTTCCCCCACTCCTTTGCACATCCGTTCTTCTGCCCTAGGGGTCTCTTTGGGGGTCCCTGGTGGTCGCTGACCCCAAAGCCAGCCTTGACTGCCCAGTGAACTGGTGAAAGTTGGCACACCTGGGCTGGTTGCTGCCTACAGAATCAGCGCTGTGTGGTTCCGTGGCCAGTGGCTTTTGGAGAAGAAGCATTGTATGAACCCAGTAGGTGCAAACGGTTTTTCATCTGGCGAATTTCCCCTCTTGGAGGGTTGGGAAGCTTCTCTTCCCTTCAAGCCTTCGTAAGCCTCACTCTGCTCCTTTACTCACATCCCACGAGTTCCTCAGCTGCTTTCACAACCATGTTCTTTACACAGCTCAAAGCAAGTGTCATAAGCACAAGTATTGCTGTGATCCCAGTTAGACTTTGCAAAAGTGAGGCCAACCATCAGTCAGGGAAAATCCAAGTCCTCTAAATATTTTATTCAACCAGTTACTTTAAAATCCTCCCCTGAATTCCCTGCTGGATGCAGCAACTGATTTTATCCTCTCTACCCAATCATCCAATCCAGCATCACATTTGGAATGTGCACACAACAAGTGTTGCTGTTTCAGTTCAAGAATCCACATACTTCCTGTTCATGTCACAGCAATAGGGCTAAAGCCAATCTGCTCTGGAAGGTCATTTTAGCTGGGGCTGGCAATTGTTCCTTTATTTCAGCAAACCCCAAAGGAGCTGCATTCACTAAAGTTTGCATCTGCAGAGCCCAATGGTGTGGGGCTGGTCTGTTCCTAAAGGCAGATCTGTGCGGAGCAGAGATGGATTCTAAAATCCATCCCGCTGGAGTTCCCGCACTGGGATGTTTCCAAGTTCCATCCCCTTTAGCTTTTCCCCACAGTCGGGTTCCCGTACGTTCCTCCTTGCACGAGGGACGGAACGTTAATACCCCCAGTGGCCATGGTGCTCCTGATTCTCCCAGGGGCAAACGTGTGCTCCAAATTCCATCACTTCCCACCCATCCTGTGGACCCTGAGGATCTGACCGTGTCCTGCTGACACTCTGTGCCTCTCCAGGGCACATTGTTTGTTGGCTGAGCCCAGGTGTCCCTGAGAAAGGCGGAATCATTTCTACAAACGCAGCCCAGCCTCAGAGCCTGGGCCACAGCCAGGAGCCGCTGGACCTCAGGATTCCAAACAGCTCAAGTGTCTGTCCCAGGGCAATCCCACTTTTCCTTGGTCCTGGGATCCTTTGACCTTGACCTTGTTAAATCAGGATATTTTATACCCACCTGTAAGGGGTCCTGTGGGAGGCCTGGGCTCCCTGCCCAGCCCAGACACCCCTGAACTGGCTGGAAGCATTCCCAGTGTCCTGTCTGAGGGCGATTCCATACTTCCGGAATTTGACAGCCCCAGGGGGTATCAGTGCAATCTGTCAGCTGATACATATTTCCTGAGGTAATTTCCAGATCTAGTTTGGAAATGTTAAAATTCTCAGCAGTATTGTTCTGATGTGTCCATGGTAAGGAATATTCTCCTTCCATCCCTGTCCAGGTGCCCTGGGTGCTATTTCCTTCCCACACGCATTCCCAGATTTTTGTCAAATTGCTGACTGAAGCTCTCCACGGAGCTGGATTTTCTGCAGAGGTTGGTGTTGGCAAACAAGCTGTTACAGGGGTTACGTTCTGTAGTCTGCCAGCATCTTTCACTGACTTTGAAAACCGCATTTCCCTTCCCAGAAGTCAGGAACATCGTTTCTATTACTATTATAGATACACAATTACTGATCATCTTCATCTAGAGCCAATAAATAATATCCCCTTAAAAAATCATATTCAATCCCTAAAACAATAGAATTTATGTAAAACCCCAAACCCCACGGTGTCAGTCAGTCTTGTTTCTGCTGTGTTTAATGTGTGCTCGCTGGTTTTACCCACATGTGATGAACCCCAAGTTTGATTCCTTCTACCTTGAGTGCAGGGTAGGTTACCAGGAGGACTTGAGATGGTCTCTTCCACTTCGGCTGGATTGTTCCGAAATTCCAGGTTCTGGTGCACACCGCATCTCGTGGTTGGAAAGGATGTACAGGCGAGTCCAGCCCCAATGATCTGTTGAGAACCATGCACCTTTTAAGGCTTACAAGAGTTAGTCCCAGTGCTATGAAATACTCATTTCAGCAAAACTTCTGAGCCTTCCCTTGTCTTGTTGGTGCCACATGGGAAAGCTTCTGGCCATCCAGAAAAAGTATCCACCAATACCAAAATGTGCCAATCCCCCTTCTGCCTGGGCAGTTCTGCAAAATCAGTTTGCCAAAATCACCTGGTGATTCCCATTTAACGAGCCCTGGAGGCAGCCTTCTTCCTTCAAAACCAATCCCATCTTTCTCAGCAACTGATCTATTATTTTTTGCCATCTTTGTACTTACTAGATGCCTTTGTAAACTGGCCACCATATTATATTCTCCATTTCCTAATGTGTTTCCTCATGTTTTAGTTCTATTATACATTAATTGTGAAGCTACAATTACCTGCCCACACGGGGTTACCAATCACCTGCTGGGATTTTCCGTAGCTGCTGCTGCTAGGGCTGACTGCCTGTCCTGATCACTGGAATCTGGTTTCTGTTGCAGAACATTCCAGGTTTTTGCTAGGTATTAGTGCAAGGAGAGCTTTTTCAGCACCCTCTTGAGCTGTTCAGTCAGCCAGTGGATTCCCTGGATTAACTGGGGAGTCTCCAAACCCATGGGCTTTACAAGGGCATCAGGGCCACTTCTTTTGGCTGTGGCACACTCTGCAGTAGGTGACTGATTTATTTTTGTATTCACTGGAGACCTCTGTGCCCTTTCTTTCCATGTGGCTCCCTGGGCGTGTATTATTCCAAACCCAGAGTTCAAATCAGTCCATATGTTCACCCTTTTTCCTTCAGTGATTTCTAGGAAAGGTCATTCATTCTGCTTTTTGTGCTGCTGTGTTCAAAGCTAAAGCCTGGGCTTCTATGACCTGGCTCGAGGTTCCCACTGCACACCCAGCTGCCCGTTTCCCATCCGTACCACGCTGCTCCCACCAGGGTGCAGGGCCAGTGCTGGCTCCTGCATGGGATTGCTCTCGAGATCCCAGAGTCTGCCAGAACACACTTGTTCCATGGATGCCAGGCAGTCATGGCACAAAGACTCCAACCCTTCTCTTAGAAGGGACTCGAACACTTCCCTTGTTCCAACCTTGGGTACCTTGAACCAAACCCTGCAAAGCTTTTGCTGCACCTTACAGGCAGGTCAACAGTTTACACCAGGAAAAGGAAAAAGGAAAAGGAAAACGAAAAGGTGCCTTTATCTTACCAGGGGTCTTTCTCTGATTTCCTTTGGAGCAGGGATCAAAGGTTCTCCCCAGAATCCTTCAGTGCTGCCTGCAGGTGCTGCCATCCCTCAGATCTGTTGAAATTCAAGAGGATGAGGCCACGGGGTGTCCCAATGGTACCTTGGTTCCATGGACCCCGCAGTGTAACCATGGTGTCCTTGGTTCTGCAGTGTCACAATGGACCCTTCATTCCTTGAGGCCCCACAGTGTGGCAATGGTCCCTTGAGTCCAGGAGGCCCCACAAGGTCACAATGGTCCCTTGGTTCCATGGCCCCACACTCTCACAATGCTCTCCTTGGCTGCAGAAGGTCCCGTAGTGTCACAAGGGTCTCCTTGGTGCAGAGACCAGGGCAGAAGGGCTCCACAAGGCCCCAGAGTGTCACAAGGATCTCTTTGGATCTGCAGTGTCAGAACTGACCCTTGGTTACACGAGATCCTCCTGTGTCCCAAGGGCTCGTTGGTTCCACAGGGCCTGCTTCTCTAACACTTCAAAGATGGTGTTGGACAGTTTCTATTTTCCTGCAGTTTGGTGACGAAAGGAGCATGCTGGGCAGAGCACGGAGATGCTGCTGCTGTCTGCTCAGGGAAAGGGCCCAACAAGGCTGAGGGGCTGGGAGGCTGCTGAAAGGACCGTGCCCCACATGGTGCAGCTTTCCTGGGAGCGAGGGAACAGCAGGAGAGACGCACTGCCCCACAGAGCAGCTGGGCAGGGGGACACTGGGCATGAGGAGGAGGAAATGTCCCTCCCAGGGCAGCGCTGGGGCAGGAGAAGCACCCAGAGGGAGGATGAGCGCAGGGCATGTGTGTGTGCCCAAGGCACAGAGGGTGAGGCTGGGCATAGCTCAGGCCAGGGCTGGCAGTGGCAGGGCAGAGCTGGCGGGGCAGCGAGATGCAAGCGTGCAACCTGCAGGGACACAGCAGCAGCTGTGGGACAGCGCAGAACAAGCTGTGCTGGACATGGCCAAGGGCCCTGGCAGGGCTGGCAGTGCCCAGGAGAAGCCAAGCCTTGGTGCCCTGGGGCACAGCAGCGTCTGTGCCACCAAGGGCTGGGAGGAGACACCTTGTCCTGAGGCCCTGGGGCCTCCTGGCACAGCCCTAGCAAGGCTGGGCACTGTCAGCCCCTTGTCCTGCCCTCAGCATCCCCCCACATCCCAGTGGCCTCAGGGATCTGCTGGAAGGAGTCCCTGGGGAGCCTTGGTCAGGAATGGCCCTGGGGGCTCCTCAATGCTCCCAGGGACTGAAGGGTTTTCAAAAGACTTTGGCTTTGGCTTTTGCCTGGGAGTCTCTGAGAGCTTTGTGCAATCCTGGCCCCCAATTATCTGCTCTAATGGGTCCCTGGAGATTCTCTGTCAGTAACAACACTCACTGGGGCTCATTAATGCTTCAGGGTACTCAGCATTAATATAAGTACTTCTTTTTGACAGTGAGTCTCTGAGAGGTTTGTGCAGTCATGGCCTCCAATTATCTCCAATTACTTTAACAAGTCCCTTGAGAGCTTTGCATTGACACTCAGTGGGGCTCATTAATGCTCTGAGATACTCAAGGTTTTTAAGGTTTTCCCTTTCCACACTGAGTCTGTGAGAGCTTTTGTTCAATCCTGGCCTCCAATTCTCTCCTCCAAGGAGTTGTGAAAAATGAGGTTCACTTTTTGTAAAATGTTTAAAAAGTTTAATAAAAGGGACCATTAGGAGACAATAGCAAATTAAGGGTATTACGGCTGGGTGCTTTGGCAGAGAGCCAAAGGCACACCTCTACATCCAAAAGATCATCTTTGAAAGTACATCTCTTATTGCATATTCAGCACAATCATGCATGATTCATAAATCCTTTGGAGTTTCTGTGTATCATCCCATCAGCCTTATCTTCCTCCTTGGCTCCATTCCATCTCTGCTCCCTCCATAAATTCTTCTCTCTGGTTTCTGGTTTTCTTCTTCTCTGATAAGATACTCCAGGAATGTGAAGGCTTTCTCTGCCTATCTTTTCTAAATTGACTACATAAACAATAGACATTCTATATCACGTATTACATTACAGAACTAGGTAAAGTTTTTCTAACATTATGTAACGTGCGAAAAGCCAACATCACAATACATTTATAACAATACCTCCCTTTTTCTTTCTTTACAGATCATTTGGCTTGAGCAGTATCCCTTGTTTTCTAGCCTTTAATTGCTCTTTTTTTTCACAAATCAATCTTGCTTCTTCAAAGGGATCTTTGATATCATTTTGCTTCTTTAACACCATGATTTTTTGTGCCGTTCCAGATGTGGCCAGTTTTGCTTCCACAGGCATTGGTACTATTTGCATGCCTTGGACCACAGTAGATACTAATCAAATAAAACAGGGGATCAGACAAGGGAGAAATATCAAGCCTGCAGTGGCACATAAAAGGAAGAAGTCTCACTTCTTCCACCATTCTATTCCCAATACATTATCCCACCAGCTAAGTTTTAGTGCGGATTCCCACTTTTGGACTGGTACATGGGCTATTTTTCTGACATTTTTGGCTATATCTAGGACAGCATCCCCATGGTCATCTATCTTCAAACAACAGTCTGATGTATTAAATTTTCCACAAACACCTCCTTCTTCAGCCAATGGATAGTCTAAAGCCAACCTATTCTGATACACCGCAGCTCTTTTTTGGCTCTGTTGGCTAGCTAGTAATTCCAATGCCTGACCAGTTTGATTCATTATTATTTCTACAACTCCTTTGAGTCTTATAATCTGATTCAGCGTGTAAATTGGGGTTCGATACCCCCAACTCCCATCTTGTGCCCAGGTGGCTGGCCCATACATTTCAATTATGTGCTGAGTGGGCCATTCCTCATCTCTCCATTTTTGAGATCCTCCAATCAATTCTCTTTTATTCCTTTTCAGATCCTCATACACTGGTATTCCTAGTTGATCTTCGTCTGGCTTGGGTAAAAGAAAGAATCCTGGGTGTACGATTCCCAGGGTACAACTCCCTTTCCACCGAGAGGGGAGCTTTGCATATGCCCTTTTTCCACGTATCCAAAATAGGCCATCTGGTGCCCTCCAGTGATCAAATTTTTGTTGATTTGTATTTTCCCAAAAATTTGATATATATGGGATCCCAAAATAAGGATTTTTGTTTGTATCATTGTATTGAAAGAGTTTGACCTTATTACTGTACTTACAATTCTTTTCCTTTGTTTTTTCCTGAGTCCAGTACAGAGCTGGTTTCTCGGGGACTGTAGCAGGTTGGGTTTGTAACCGGGCAGAAACACCAATTTAGTGTAGTGGTTTGGTCCAAAATACTCATTACTGTTCATCTTCTGTGAGATAAGAATTAGGACAAATGCAAAGCAGGCACCAAACTTGAAAGAATATAAAGAAGTTTATCAACAGACCTAAAAGAAGGAAAAAATATTATACCACCTTCAGAACTCTCCTCCTCCCCCCACCTTCCTCCCTTCTCCCACTGACAATGTAAAAAGACAACCCTTGAGATGTTCAGTCTCTTTGCCACTTCTATAATAACCTTGTTCAGCTCACTTAGGGAGAGGAGTCTCTCTTCCTCATGCTATGGAGTCATCTCCACAGGAAGTTCTCTCATGACTTCAATGTCACAGCGAGACAGCCGCCTGTGTTGGTTCTCTGCTCACATGTGAGAGTCCCTTCCCCCGACTTACAGCTTTTCTCACAACTGCTTTCGAGGGTCCAATCTTGAGCTACTGGGGTACCATTTTAAGGATGAGCTGTTCAGAAACAAAAGTTCTCTTCACCCATCTCTGTGAGCATCTTCATCTCTAGGAACAGAGGTCTTCTTACAATTTGGAGCAAGAGTCCTCATCACTTCCATCTCTCCCTGTTCAAACTTCTCATCAAATTACAGCTGCTTCAGCATTTGCTTGTTTCAGCACAGGTACTTTTGCTCACAATTACGGTCATTTGCTTGGTGCAGCGCAGATACTTTTGCTCACAAGTACAGTTTGAACGCTCCACCCCCCCCATGCTTTCATGAAATTACAACGGGTACTCTGAGGTATCATAGTCCATCACCACCATAGCTTTACAACAGAATTTCAGCTTCTAAGCATCTCTTCTTTCTCCTCCCTCAGGGTTTCAGCTCTTCCTTCTTCACTGTCTTTGGTGTCTCTCTGGTGTTCTCTTCACCTTCCCTCTTCCTCAGACTTGGAAGAGGATTGATGTCTGCAGGCTTCATCTGTTCTGGAGGAAACTTACAGCACTAAAAAAGGGTTAATCTCACCCGGGCCCTGCAGCTGGAATTCACTTATTGCTGTTGGCCACATGATCTTTGCCGTGCAGTGGGCAGCTTCAGCTGAATCTTCAGCTGCACTGGAGGGGAGGGGGTGTAGAGCCGGGACACGCTGTCTGCACGTAACAGGGCTGTGGGGGGCCGCAGGTGGAACAGGGCCGCAGGGCTCCAGGATGGCTGTGTTCCAGCCCGTTCCGGGCCGAGCAGGGACTGGCCCAGCCCCACTGGGCCACACGGGCTCCCCCCCCCCAGTTACCTGTCCCAAGGCCAGAAGCAAGAGAGAGCTTTCCTGGGGTTTGTTCATTCTCAAATGTGGATCACAGAGGCGTGTCAAGCTCCTTAAGTGGCTTAAAAAGTTGCCCATATTCAAACTAGCCAGTTGATAGGTTCTTTCAGGTCATAGAGGAAGCTGTAAGTGCCTCTTTGCAAGAGAATCACTTCCGTAGCTATGCTAACCCATGACACAGGCTTAGATGTTATAGTCCACTCCTTAGGTTCTTCCACGGGTCCTTTGATTCTGCTGGCGTGGATCCACCCTCGCTCCTTGGTCCGGATTGCTGCCTCAGTCATCAGTAGCACCTGAAAAGGACCTTCCCCTTGTGGAGTTAAAAATTGCTCTTTCCATGTTTTTACTAGTACCCACTCCCCTGGATGGATATTGTGGATTTTAAAGTCTAAAGGTGTGGTTTGAGGAATTATCCCTTTCAACCTCGTATCTTCAAGGGTCCTTGCAATTGTGTTGCCATATCCTTTAACACTCATTTCCCCTACTTCATAGGTAGCAGTTTCATGTTGGGTGGTCAGAAAGGGTAACCCAAACATCATTTCGTAAGGTGACACTCCCAGGTCTGACCTGGGTTGTGTCCGAACCCTCAATAAAGCCAGAGGTTGGCATTTTACCCACGACATTTGAGTTTCAATTATTAGTTTAGTTAAGGTTCTCTTTAAAGTTTGGTTCATCCTCTCTACCTGTCCTGAACTCTGTGGCTGCCATGGGGTATGTAATTCCCATTTTATTCCCAAGGCTTGAGTTAGTTGCTGCAGAACTTTTGACGTAAAGCGTGTCCCTCTATCTGAGTCTATCCTATCAATCATTCCATACCTGGGAATAATTTGTTCTAAGAGGGTTTTACATACTACATTGGCTGTGCCTCTGACAGTGGGAACAGCTTCCACCCAATGGGTAAGATGGTCTGTTATTACTAACAAGAATTTCCACCTCTGTATTTGGGGGAGTTCAGTAAAATCCACTTGGATACTTTGAAACAGTCAGAGAGCTAACTCACGACCTCCTGGAGTTGTTTTTCTCATCACCTTTTTATTTACTTTTTGGCAAACCATACATCTTTCAGTTATTTGTTTAGCCAGTCCATAAATTCCAATGCACCCATAATTCCTTAGAAAGTGATCACACAAAGCCTTGGTACCCCAATGAGTTTTTTAATGCATGTCTTCTAATATTTTTCTGGTGAGAGATTTATTACGGAACTGTCTTCCATCAGGGAGTTTCCATTTTCCACATTCGTCTGGCTTCCTCCCTATCTTACTTAATTCTTTTTCCTCTGTTAACGCAGTTCTGTGCTCGCTGCACGAGCTCTGGCGTGCCCTCAGTCAGAGAGAGTCCAGCTGCGTTACTTCTGTGCGTCGCAGAAGCGACTTTGGCATCAGGAAAAGTGCTGCTGCCTGAGCTCGCTGGCTTCTTTGCAGAGGAGACACGGCAGGAGCTGATGATATCGGCTCACATTAGTTTGGAGATAAAGGAAGAGAGAGAGGGTTCTGGTCTGGCTTCCAACAGGTTTATTGTCAGAAGTTTAGCAACCAGAACATGGCAATGATCTTAATCTGGGATCCCGCCGAGAGGCTTTTCCTTCAGTTTTAGAGGGGGGTTGAAAACCGTGGGGAAAGGGGAAAACAACCAATGAGTTACAAGCCGGGGGAGGATACAATTCAACAAGAACTACTGGGAGATACAACAAAGAACCAGTGAACAACGGAGTAAGAGGGAATTTTCCCAAATAGGGGGAGGCACCTTGGACTGGGCCACAGCCCCAGGGGATGCGGCTTAAGCTTCTGAGCCGCCCATCGACCCACCCTGCGAGTCTGTGTCTTCCACAGGAGGGTCCGGGGTCAATTGGCATCTCGCTGCCCCAGCCCTGCAGTGGGCTGGATCGGCAACACTCTGTTTCACTGAATTTTAGAGTCTCCAATTCTTCGTTCTTTGAGGTCAAAATTAGCATAACCCTTTTTATCCAGTTTTCTGCAGCATCCTTAGCAAGTCCTTCATGTATCAACCCCTTTCCCTTTGAATTAAGTAATCCCCTTTCTTCCCAAATTTTCCCAAAGGTGTGTACTACTCCAAAAGCGTGCCTTGAATCAGTATCTATAGTTCCTTTCTTGTGTACTAAATATTCCAGTGCCCTTTTTAGGGCATATAATTCACAAGTATGAGCTGACCAGTTTGAGGGTAATTTTCCTTTTTCAATGGTTTGCATAGTCCTCCCATCAACTAAAGCATACCCTGACATTCTTTTTCCTTGTACACATCTGGAAGAACCATCTACATATATTATTTCTTGTGGATGCTAAAAGGCAGGAGCAGAGGAATTTTCCAGCTGCTGAAGAATTTGTGAAGTTTTTCCTTTCTCATGCTTTAGCTGAGAAACAGAAATCCAGCTTCTCACAGCTTCTCTGTGAAAGCTTTCACTCTCATGCAAACTGGATAGACAGCAGTTTGAGAGAATGTAAACCATTTCTACACCTGCAGGCTGTTGTGAGAACAGTGGAATTGTTTTCAGTCTTGTCAGAATAATATTTTGAAATGGGTGGTTATACCACTCAGCTACTCACTGTGGTGCATGGCTAGCCAAGGGCCAATCATGTAATTTCTCTTTCGTGATCCATGCTATAAAAGATGGGGTTTTGGCATGAAAGGAGGCTTAGCTCTGCTTTGGCCATATCATCTGACCTGGACTTATGTCGTGATTTTGCCATCTCTCTGGGGATAACAGCAACAATTTCTCCTTCTGAAAGGGCTTGTTCCTTGAGATCTTCTCAAACTTTGGTTTGGTATTGGATAATTTCTAAGCAGTTATGTGTCAGGTTATCTTTTGGCTCTCCATATAAGAATTGAGCTGGATTTAGGCTCTTACTCATTTCTAATGCCAAAGCATCACTATCTATCAGAATTGCTTCATATTTTAGCACCCTAGAGTCTGTTAACCATTTTTCAGCTTTCTGGTTTAGCACATTTCGAACTGCATGAGGTGTGTACACTATCAGCTTGCTCCCAAAAGTAAGTTTACAACTTTCTTCTCCCAAGACTGCAGTAGCTGCTATAGCTTGAATACATATTGGCCAGCCATGGCTTACTGGATCTAACATCTTTGACAAGTAAGCTATTGGTCTCTTCACTCCTCCCCACTCCTGGACCGGAACTCCATGAGCTACTCCATTTTCCACATTCACATACAGATGAAAGAGTTTTTCTAATGAGGGTAAGCTTGAAGCTGGTACTGAGGCGAGTTTTAATTTCAATTCCTCTAATTTCTCATTATCCTCTTTGGTGCGTTTTATATCATCTCCTTCTGTCAACTTTCCATACAGAAATTTTACAGCTAGTGTGGATCCTTCGATCCATATCTACAATATCCCAATAATCCAAGTAGCTTTTTAATTTCTCTCCTTGAAGAGGGAGGGGAAAGGGATAGAATCCCTTCGATTCTCTCAGGGTTTAATTGTCGACTTCCCTTGCTTATTAAGTGACCAAGATATTTTACTTCTGATTCTACAAATTGAAGTTTCCCTTTTGATACTCTTAACCCCTTTTCTCCTAGAAAATTCAGAAGTTTTATCGTTGCTTCTCTGACTTCACTTTCACCTTCCCCAGAAAATAAGAGATCATCCACATAGTGGAAGATTTGTATTCCTGGTGGAGTAGGGAAAGTTTGTAATATTATTTCTAAAGCTTGTCCAAATAGGTTTGGTGATTCTGTAAATCCCTGCGGTAATTTTGTCCATCTCAGTTGCTGCTTTCTCCCGGTATTTGGATCCTCCCATTCAGAGGAGAAAATATCTCGGCTTTCTTCAGCCAGTGGGCAGGTCCAGAAGGCATCCTTTAAATCCACTACACTAAACCACTGGTGCTGGGGTGGGACTTTACTCAGGCGAATATAGGGATTGGGTACCACAGGATAACGAGCCCGAGTCGTCTCATTAACTTCCCGTAAGTCTTGCACTCATCTATAAGTGCCATCAGGCTTTTTTACTGGTAGAATAGGGGTCTTATGAGGAGACATACAAGGTTCTAATGTCCCATCCTTTATTAGTCGCTCTATTACTGGTTTTAAGCCTTCTCGTCCTTCTAAGGATATCGGGTACTGACGTACACGTATGGGACATTCTTCTTTCTCAGTCATGACCCTTATGGGGTCAATGTTCAGTCCTCCTCTATTCCCTTCTCCAGCCCACACCTCCTTGTTAATTTTCTATTCATCTTCTTGACCAAGTTTTAAAATTCTAGCCATCATTTTCCCTTCTTCTGGTATAACTCCTATTCCCAGCTCCACCTGTAAATCCCTCCCTAATCAATTGCCACCTGCCCCAGGGACTAATGAAACATCCCCCGTCCAAATTCTGGTTTCCCCTTCGATTACCACGTCTTTTATGACAGGAACTGTAAAACTTTCTCCTTTTGCCCCTGTTACTTTTATGGTATCTTTACTTATACTACAACCTTTTGGAGTATTCACTAGGCAGGTTCTTTCAGCCCCTGTATCAACCACAAATTCTGACTCCTCCTCCTGGGGACCGACTTTTAACATTCTCACAGGCTCTAGATGGTATTTGTCCCCCAGAAAATAGAGCCGGTGACATCCCTATTCCTCATCTGGGTTTATTTCTCGGAAGATTTTCACATCCTTCTTTAAATGAGGGCATTCTCTTCTAAAATGCCCTTCCTCTCCACAGTAATAGCAAGCAGTTCTAGAATGCTCCTGACTTTTTGTTTGTACTGAGTTCCTGTTTTTTCCCTTTTCCCCTTTTCTAAAGCCCAAATTTCTAGGAGTGGTATCCAGGGGCTTCAGGATTCCTTTGAAAGTTACTTTCTCTCATAGTGGCTACCATAATTTTGGCTTCTACTTTGGCTTTTTCTTCATCTCTCCTGACATAAACTTTTTGAGCCTCTTTTAATAAGTCATTTAATGCTCCTTCGTGCCAGTCTTCCAATTTTTCTAGTTTCTTCCTAATATCTGGCCAAGCATGAGTGACAAAACTGTCTCTTAATAAAGCCTGCCCAGCTACTGTTTCGGGATCTATCCGAGAAATTTTTTCCATATTTCTCCTAAGTCTCTCTAACCATTCAGTTGGAGACTCCTCCTTTGCCTGTTGCTCTTCAAAAGCCCTTTTTAAATTCTGCCCCCAAGGTGCTGCCTCTTTTATTCCTTTGATTATTAAATTACGGTACTCATTCATATTCCTTCGCCCAGCCTCTTCATTGTGATTCCAGGCAGGAGGCGTCAATGGCATCTTCTGGTCCCCTGGTGGTCCCTGCTGGTTTTCTCTTTCCCAAATTCTCATACCTGCAACTCTAATTATTTCTCGTTCCTCTTGGGAAAATAATATTTTCATTATTGCTTGCATCTCTTCCCAAGTGAAAATCTTTGGGCCTAAAAACTGATCTAATTGTTCAGCTGCACCTATAGGATCATCCAATAGTCCTTTGATCTCTTTTTTAAAATTTCTGACCTCTGAAGAAGTGAGGGGGACGTTTACAAATCCTGTTCCACCAGCCCCCATTGGAACTTCCCTTAAAGGGAACAAACGGACCTCCCGATCCCAGTTCTTGTGTCCTTTATCTCTTACGATATTTCTTTCCTGTCTTGGGGGGGGTGTCGGGAGGGGGCTGTTCTGTAAGTGAGCTCCCCATGCTTTGGTCGTTGCCAGGGGAATGATTCCTCCAGGAGTGGGGGGACATAGGTGGGGACTGCCACCGGAACCGCCAAGGGGACAAGCTCTGCCGGCCGATCCCAGAGCCTGGCGTGGAGCCTCTGCACGGGTCCGCAGCAGCCACGGCGGCAGGACTCCGAGCTGCCGGCGGACCCAGCGCAGCCCGGGGGGCCGAAGCCGGGTTCAATGGAGCCGCGGCAGAGAACGCAGCGGGGGCAGGGGCTGCTGGAACGGCTGCGGACATCGGAACCAGGGCTGGAGCCGGGACCGGGGCTGGAGCCGGGACCGGGGCTGGAGCCAGCGTAGGGGCAGGGGGAACCCCAAAAGTGGCGGGCTGGGCTGCCACAGGACCCGTGAGGGCTGGAGGGGGCGGCGGGACCAGCGGGGCTACCGGCGGAGCCGCCGCCGCTGGGACAAGCGGTGGAG
>NW_024581358.1:0-39531 GCF_017639235.1 Corvus kubaryi
CCAACGAAAACCCTCTTCAAAAACATTATAAACATCAGAAACAGAGCGATTTAGAAATAGTTTTCTACTTACCGGACCACAAATCCTGAGAAATCAAGCAGAAAACCAGCACTCAGCAGCTGAACTGGATACAAAGGAGCTGCCGAGGCTTCACGAAGATTAATTTGAAGGTGGCAGCGTGTCAAAGCCAAAATGCAACCCACACCCCCAGCAGGCAAAGCAACAGAAAGCACAGGCAGGACTCTGAAACAAAGCAAGGCCCTGCACACAGGGCCAAGGGCAGCCTCCCCAGCTGCTGACACTGCGGCCATGCACGGGCAGCTGGCCCTGGGACAGCGCATCCGGGGAGCGGGAAGGGTGGCAGGAAGGAGCGTTCCGGCTCTCCCTGGGGACACGGTGGGCACACCGAGGCACTGGCACTCGACTGTGATGCTTCTTCTCAGGGTCCTGCCTGACCACCCTCCGCAGGGCACGAGACCTTCACTCCAGGCCGGTCAGGTCAGAAGAGCAGCTGTCATTTAAAGCCCAGGAAAGCAAGAACTTAACAATTTAAAGATAAGCCATCAGTCCTGCCTCAGCAGCACCTGTTAATACTAACTTCCTTTTGAAAAGTTAGACAAGAAAAAACTCTTTAATGTATTATAGACCCAAAAAACAGGGCGAGGAGGAGATGGATGGTGGTGATCATGTTCCTCCCCCAAAGCCTCTATGTGGTGACTTAATTTCACTCCTTTGCCTGTGACTGTACAGTCTGGGGGGCTTTTCCCCCATTTCAGACAAAACATCCTTCATTGTTTTCCATTTCCAGCTGTCTTACAGACTAATACATCTGCACAGAAAATGCAAAAACAGCCCTTAATCGAAGACACCATCCCCACCACCACACCCCCTCTGCATCTACAAAAACCTTGTCAGAAAATTGTTGCTGCTTTTTATAGCAGGGTTCCTGGAAACAAGAGCAAACCTTTAGTCCCCTCAAAATGTGAGAGTAAAAACCTAATTAAGGCATTTTCTATTACCCACTGAGAAATCTGATGCCTTAAAATAATCAGACACCAACACAAGTAACAGCAACCTCCCAAGTGTATTTTGAAGCAAAACACAACCATAATACCAAAGACCATGTCCTTATTGCTGCTCAGAAAACAGAGATGAACAAAGTGTGCAGTTTTATTTCACAGCACTAAAAATCCACAAGTTCTCCAAATTCATCCAGTTAGTACCAGGATCATTACAAATCTGCATTTGACAGCTCCACACTAACCAGAACAGCAGCAGCTCTTACTAGAGAGAAAAAATTCACTTGCCAGAAAGATTAACCATTTAACAAATTAAAATGTACTTCACAGGTATTGAAGGCCAGCATCTGAGAGCACTGTTGGTATTTTCCATCAGTGAAAGCTTCCAGTTTCAGAAAGGTTGCAAAGAGAGTCCTTGACAGATGGCTGAGATGAGGCCTCCAGAGCCACAGGAAGGAGGAGAAAGCATTATTTGTCTTGCAGGACTTTTGCAGGATGTGGGAATGTGGCAGCCAGATCAAACACTGCATACTGAGCTAGTGCCCAACTTTGGAGAAGTTTTTTGATCCATTTTAGGTTCCTTTTTTTAAGTATCTAAACAAATGTCTATGTTTATTAGATAAAAGGATAAAAGCGAAGTCACCTCCCCAGTGCTCAGAACCAGAGTAAGTGCCTGGAGTACTTACACGTCCCAACACTTCTGTAGTGCTACAATGGTGCAGTTTCCACACTGAGCCTCTAACTCTGCCAAAGGAGTGAGTCAGAGCATCCTCTAAACACAGATCAGAGCCCCAACAGCACATTTTCCTTTCCAGTTAATTGCTGACAGCCACTGAAGAGAGATCTGTTACACTGGGGGTATGAGGGAACAGGCTCTGAGGAATCCCCCACAGAATTTAACCATACAATCAACCTGCTAATACACAAACAAAGGGTACTCCACAATACAAGGAATTTTTTGGTTCCTGCACCTCATCTGGCACACAATCAAAAAAGCGGTCAAGTGCAATGTATTCGTCCCTCCATAAGGAGGAAGGATGTATCTTTTAACAAATACGATGTCTTAAAATCAGTCTTGCTGAACTGACAACAGAATCCTCCATTCATCTCCCATAGTCAGGCTTTCATCCTTTCTCATGAATCATTACTGACTCACAGAAAAAAATATTTGTTCAAAGGTGGATTTTCTCACTCTTGTATCTGCTATTTTCAAACTTGACTGCCTTTGAACAAAGGCTCATTTCTCTGTAGCCTGACTCAAATGTTGCAATAAAGTTCCTAACTGGGATCTGTCACAATCATCACCATCAGTTGACTTAGTCTGAAGGTAGGATCATGTGAAAAAGGAGACATGTAAAGGTGATTGAGCAGTAGTCATATGCAGGGGCTGACAATTATCCTGACCTATATTCCTCTGGTCGTTGCAGCACTGAACTCCTCCCTAACCATTTCCCCAGCTTCAGAAAGAGCTGCAGATTTAACACAGGCAAGTGCAGAAATATTTGAGTCGGTATCTTCAGTGATCTCTTGGTCCCTGCAGCAAGGAGTGCACTAATGAAACACGGCCCCACAACCACAGGTAGGGAATTCCCTTAACTCAGAGAACAACAGCAAAAAGCAGGTGATCAGTTGCTCCTTAACTTACAGGTATGTAAACCTGAAGTGCTTTTATACAAGGCATATTAAGAAGAAAAAAAGTGACAAAAGGCTGAGTCCCCAGAAAAATTCTTTTTAAAAAAATCATACACTAAGTGTAACTCCTCAACTTGGAGTTTGGCTTGCTTTCTCCTGTTTTTGTAGCAGTGAAGTTCCTATTTCTGGGGGTGAGCCTACAAAAAGGACTTACCAGGTGCACTATAGACATTTATACCCTCAACTGCTGCGGGCTATGCTGTGGTAATCACTTATTCCAACCCTCCCCCTCCTGCCCAGAAAACACAGCAAATTAGACCCCACTTTACAGGGTGAGCTCTGAACACTCATTAGAGGGTGAGAGTGCACACTTCAAGAGCTACCAGCACCATAAATCCATACCCTAATCTGCTTTGGGGCAACTTGGTCAAACAGCCATTCCCTTGCAGGGGATGAAGGAATTTTTAATCTCACTTAATTCAGACATTTCTTGTCAGTTATCTGCAGTTTTCCTTTTCCTGTCACACTGCAGAGCTCTAAAATACTTTGCAGCTTTCAGGCATAAGGGAACCTACTTAAAGTGCAGTTGCTTTAAAAGATCACCAGCCCTTCTATGCCATTCACCTCTTTAAAACCAGCTGCATTTCAAAAGCAAGGTAGCACAGCAAATGTGTAAGGCCTACATAAGGAGCAGCTTGTTTGGTACCTTAAAGTTAGCAAAAGTCAAGTCTCAGCCCAATCTTTATACAGTTCAAAAACCTGGATTTAGAGTCAGCAACAATTCCATTGCAAGCAGGAGGCTGGAGACATCAGAGGTGCTTTCCAGCCAGAGCTGGTAGGAAAACTGTCAGAGCCATGGCACAGACTAACCTGAATGCCCCGGCCCAAATAACACCAGAAATGGATGGTGTTAGTGAAAGGACACCCCAGAGCACTTAGAGAACAACTGCTGCATGTCCCAAAGCACCTTAAAGAAGAGTGGTGACTTTCCACACCCTCACTATTTTCTCTTTTTCTCCTACTTCTTTTGAAAGATAATGTACTTACCCTGGAGACTAACATGCTACGCAGGATGGGTTGATGATGACTGTAAGACTTTTAATTCCTTGCCCCTTTTCAAGCAGGTGATGCATGCAGGAACTCCTCCTGCTTTAAAATGCCCAGAATAGAAATGGTGCTGTCCAGGCAGAAGTTGTGCAGCTGTAGAGAAGAGCTATGTACCCTCTCCCTTCTAGAAGCTTGGGAAAAGGATCAAAAAAAGGTTTGAAGTATTTCATGCGTGGCACAGGAAAACAGCAGCTAGAAACACAGGCAGCACAAAGCAGTACTGAATCAATCCAACCACCTTCAGATCCAATAAAATAGAAGCTGCCCCAGGTCTTAAATCCATCTATGGCCCATTCATAACAGCACTGGCCAATGAAATCAGCTTATGAGTACATATAAACCCACAGGTACTTGTGTCTTGCATCACGCATTCGTTACAACTTCCCTGTGACAGCAGTTGTTTTTGCAGCTCTGCTTATGCAACAGAGAACCTGTGCACTGAGCTGAGACAGCCTCCCAAATTTGCAAGGTTAGAAAGTCTACACAGCAGCAGCAAATCATCCAAAGTGCTTGTTCCCAGCGCCTGTGGAACTGAACCCAGACCAACATGAAGAAGGCCCGCTCTGTTCACTCCCTCACAGCTCATCCACAGCAGTGATGTTGACTTTGGGCAATTCGCACTCCTCTTTGAAGTGGCAGTTTTCCAGGATGTCCTTGTAGTAGTCCTTGAGGTCCGCGTAGGTGGAGATGGTCTCGTTGGAGTGATGGAAGGACAGCAGTTTCTCATTGAGCAGCAGCTGCACCTGGTACTCCTCCTGGGAGGCGTTCACGTGGTCGCAGTGGTAGAGCACGAACACCAGGTTGGCTGCGTAAGGCACAATGCGGCCGCTGCGGAATTTCCGCTGCGTGTGCCAGGCGTAGTTGTTGGCCAGGAGAGGCTCATCATCTTTGAAGTAACCCATCAGGGCAAGCAGGGGCTGGAGGGTCTCTGCGTGCCCAACTTGGACAATCAAAGGCGAAGAAATGGGTTTGGAGCTACAAAAGAAAAAAAGGTGAAGGGATGAGCAAGAGCCTGTGCTTTAAAACAAAACAGCAACACACTGCACAGCAGCCATGGCCAAAGGACACCTTGAACTTGTGTTACTCCCGAGTAAAACCTCTTTGGGAATTTCAGTCTGGTACAGACATTTTAAATGCAGCTTCCTGAACTTTGTCCAGGTATCGATCCCAGGCCAATGCAGTGAGATTCAGCAAGGCCAAGTGCAGGGTCCTGCCCTGGGGTCATCCCAAGCCCTGCAGCTCCAGGCTGGGGCAGAGGGGCTGGAAAAGGCCCATCAGGAAAGGCCCTGAGGGTGCTGTGCCAGAGGGGCACGAGGGGGAGCCCAGGGGGGCACGAGGCCAATGGCTGCTGGGCTGGGCCAGCCATGGGGTGGCCACAGGCCCAGGGCAGAGCCCGTCCCCTGTGCTGGCCCTGCTGAGGGACCTCAGGGCTGTGTCCAGTTCTGGGCCCTCCTGGCCAGAGAGCCCTGGAGGGGCTGGAACGTGTCCAGGGCAGGGAACAGAGCTCAAGCCCCTCACTGGATGTGAGAGAGTCTCCTTCAAATCATCAGCAGCATTTACCAAATTTAGTCTGAAGACAGTGATCCAGTGATGCAGGAGAACAGTTGTCCCTCCCCAGTTTACCAGTCCAAGTGACCAGCAGGAATAGTGCTAATGCTAATTCCTGAGGACACCAAGCAGTCCAGAAGGAGATGATGCTCCCTCAGTAACAGGTCAGTAAATCAAGCCACTGACTTGTAGCACAAGTGAGGACAGTTTATGTAACAAAAGGTTTTATGTAACAAAAGGTTACACACTGCTCAGCCAAAGGGGAGATAAGAACTGGCTTGCTGTGCCAGGAAGCACCAGCCAAAAGGAAAATCTGACCCTTGCTCCAGAGAAGGATGATGGCTTTTGGGGACCATTTCCAAGTGGCCCAGGTCACTTGATCTAGCACAGGTAAATACAGGTTTAGCTTTCAGGAGACACATCTTGATTGGTCTCAAAAGGCGGCATTTCCCCCCCTCCAATCCAAAGCAATGGAAAAAATGGTTAACGGGGAGACTTGCCTGTGGACTGGAACTTTGATCAGCTCAGCAGGAATTCAGTGCTGGGCCAGGATGGGCCCTACCAGCTCAGTGTAGCCGTGGTGTTTTTGGAGTCTGACACACACCTTGTACCATGCTCCTGGTGAACCTGAGCCCTTCTGACTCCACTCCTCAGACTCTTCCCTTAGGCAAAACATCCCTTGAAAAATATATCCAAACCCTGCCTCTGTTTTCCGTTCAAAAGAAGCAGCACTCAAACCACAGAAAGGTTCTCTATGGAGGACAGAGTATTTTTTTTTCCACCTATGCCTTTGCTGCACCAAGAGCTTTACATTCACCACACTCTTCCAGCTCCTCCAAAATCAGTGTTCCTGCCCATGTTCTCCCCTTGCTATTTATGACCCCTCCACTCATTTTAAAATCATAAAGCTTTTGGATCCTTGAATCCCTTTCTCTTCCCTTCCCTCTCTTGTCCATTTGAGCAGCTGATGTGTATCCTTCCTGTCCACACACACCTGCAGGGAAGTATTTTTAGGTTTAAGACACATTCACATCCCTCCTGTCAGAGCAGCAAGACACAGATGTCTATGGAAGGAGACAGAAGGCCGTTCCTTTGATCTCCTGCAATCTGCAGCTCAGAAGTCTGCTGGGCCAGAGGTGGCTTCTAGGTAATGAATCATTCCTTTGCCAAATCCCTCCTTAAATCCACGTGAGTTTCCAGCACACACAACATCCTGTGGCAAGGAGTTGCACAGCTTCGTGCACTGATCTTCATTTTTTTCTATTTGTAGATGCCAAGTCCCATTTAATCCTCTTTGTTCTACTCACAGCTTTCCAGCAGTGTTCTTCCCAAGCTGAGAAATCCTACCTTAGTCCTTCCACAATTTTTCACATGAGCTATATCCCTTTAGATCAGAGTGTTAGAATGCACAATACTCAAGAACCATAAGCTACATCATAAATCCATGCTATACCCATGAACACTCTGCTTAATTCCTGATATCCAACATGGAATCATAGAATGGTTTGGATTGGAAGGAACCTTAAAGATCATCTCATTCCAACCCCCTGCCATGTCAGGGACACCTTCCATGGATCAGGCTGCTCCAAGCCCCATACGTCTGAAGTTTGAGATATCTCCGGACAGCTACAACAACCTCGTAATTCAGCTCCTGAGTTTGAGTCCTCCCACATTCAATACAACAGGTGATAAGGAGATCGTTTTTCCCTCATGTGGATTACTTGACAGCTCTGCAGTTTTCCAGCCCAGTCTCACCAGGCCCTTTTACAATCTTCCCAGTAGAAACACTTCATCTTATTTATCTTGATTAAAACCGCCACATTTGCAATGCCACTGAACTTGTCACCTCCTTTTCCTGCGTCATTTACAACATTCCGAGCGGGCCAGATTGCTCCAGCTCTATCTCTGCTAGGGAAAATTGATCCGTTGTCCCTACCCTCCATTTCTTGTAATTTCATCAATTTTTTTCCCTGTGTAAGGACATTCTGCCTTAACCCCATCTGCTTGACTTCTTTAGATAAGGAAACCTGTTGAGAAAGATGTTTGGAAATCATGACTGTGGCTACCAGATCACCTTATTTAGTATTTGCTGATCCCTGCCAAGAGCTCCAAGAGGAATGCTTTCCTTTTCAAGGGCCATCCTAACACTTCCCAGGTGTATCAAGGTGCTCAGCAGTACTAGTCTGGAGCATTATTTCTACAAGACTGGCCTGGAATTCTGATTCTCTCCCAGAGCTACTTTTTAAATTCTTCCCTTATTTAATTATTTGTACTTTCATGCCGTCCCAGCTGCATGGTGGTCAGTGGTAAGTAAGAACGAAGCTGGAAATAGAAATATGCTGCTAGAATCTCCAAAACAACCCTACACAGGCATTACTGACTCCACAGGGAATGGATTTCACATCCCACCACTCCAAAAAGGCCTCAGAAATGCTAAGACAAAAAAAAAAAAACCAAAATTAACATTCTGGCTATCAATGCTGGCTTTAAGCAAAGTTTGGCTTTACTTTTCAGTTGATGCTAAGTAGGAATGTTGAAACAAGGAAATCACAAAAGATATAGCAAAAACTAAATCATAAAAAAACCAGTGAGGCATATGTTCGCAAAGCAGGAAACAAATTACAGCACAGGCAAGTTTTTAAGAACAAGGGAAGAAGTGACAAAAGAAGGACTAAACAAGATACTCATTCTCAGTCTGAACTGAGTTTTTCCTTCACCTGCTTTAGTCTCATGAGGTCCTCATGCCAACAGGCCAAACAGCCTTGGGAGGCAAAACAAACCTCTCCCACTCAGAGCTATCCCACTGGATTAGTTTAATGAGGATTAAAACTGTTTCCTGATACGACACAATCCTGAGTTCTCCACAGCCTTTTTAACATAGCATGCCTGGTGATACTGGTGATTTCCCAGACTGCTCCAGCACTCTCTGTTCAGTCTCCAGGGTCAGGACTCCAGCTCAGATGTGGTTTCCTATCATCCAGCAGTGACAATCAAAATGGCCATCAAGGTCCAACAGCAATATTTTTGATTGTGGGGAAAATGATGACAAATTAGCTCTTCAGAGAATACACACAGGCAAAGGTTACCACTGCCCCTGCATTTCTGATAAAGCCAGAACAAGCAACAAAACACTGATAAACAGTAGCACAGGCTAATAAAATATTAAGTGGCAGGCTTGATGTTGCCACTCAATTTGCCTCACAGTTGATCAATGACTCAGCATCTTGTTGGAAGCATCAAAGTTCTCAACATCGTACTCTGGCAATTGCTAATGATATTTCAATCCCCTTTTCCCCCTCCCTTTTATTTACTAGTATATGGCTTGGGAAAGCCCACTGAGTAAACCTCATTCCCATCTTTGAAGGGAAATGAAGGGACTGTGCATAAAACTCTGCCATAAAATATGAGGAGCTTGTTTGGAAGGGATTGGTTTCATATTCATCTCATGGGGCACTTTCAAATGAGCTGAAGGGGCTCTCAGTAGGCAGAGCACAAGCAGGGTTCCTTGGAGAGATGTGCCAGCTCCTGAACTGCCCACACTGGGGTTTTACAGATTTTTTTTTTTTTTTAACCTTTTAAATAAATCTTCCTACAGATGAAAATGAAGAAAGTATTGAACAATTCAGTAGCACAAGCCAGAAGCCAAGTCTCACCATGGGGAAAAAAAAAACCATCGTGGAGAAGCACAGATGTGGGATTTATTATCCAGGCAAATTCTAGTTCTCCTGCATCTCAAGATTTGGGTTTAACTCAATCTTCTGCATCAGCTCACCCATCCTCAAGAGCAGATCATTCCTACTCTTCCCAGGACTACTGACAGTTCATTCTCCATATGGAAAAAGTGAACTTTCTTTTAACCAAAATTTATTTCGTAAGCACTGATTGGCCTTTCAGTTAGAAATAACCCAAACCCCAGGAAATAGTGGGATAAGAAGAAACATTTCCTGCTGCAAAGCTCAACTGGCCAACCTTCAAAGCTCATGTAAAAATCCCTCCAACAACTGCAAAGAAGGTAAGCTTTAACACCTGTTTAACAAGCATGCTTAGACTACATGCTATGCCTTTCCTCCCTAATAAAAAAGCCAGGTCACAGGACTCCAAAACCTGTTTTCAACTATGGGATGAATTCTTCATCCTTCTCACTTCCCCCTGTGATTTATTGAAAAAAAAAAAAAAAAAAAAAAAAAAGCAAGCTGGACAAACTCTAAACATACCAGGAAGCAGCAGAGATCAGGGAGTGGTGAGCAGCAGTGGTAGGACTCAGGGCAGCAGAAATATTTAACAGTGGTGATGCTCAGAGGATTATCACCAGTGGGAAGAAAAATAAAAAAAGTTTTAAAAAAAAAATCTGTCAAATAGTATTAAGTCCTTATATGTCAAAATTTTCACCATGAATAGTAGAGGAGAAGACAGCCAATTATTCCCAGAATCAGTGCCAACACAACAAAACGCCACCACTAATACTGACAAGATAAAATTTTTCTTCTGTTGCAACAAGGAACAAGCTCACTCATGACAAAAGCAGACTTGAAAAGCTGACTGGACTACACAAAACTCATTAAAAAGCCTGATTAAAAGGCTCTTATCTAGTCCTGCAACACTTAATCACTCAGAGCTAATTAGGCTTCCTTGTGTTTCACTGCAGAGCTGCTGCACTTCCAAAGGCTCTTTCCTGGCTGATCCCACCTCTCCCATTGTTTCAAACCTCAGAGATTTGCAGGAGCACCAGGCTGATGCTCAATGTTGATCCATCACAACGAGCCAAAACCAAACCAAGAGGGCCATGCCACTTGTCAAACCCTTCCTGCCCAAGGTGGACACCGGTCAGACCAGTTCATTTGCCTGTTACTTGCCTAGGTACTGTTTCATTTGGGTTTTTCACTCTCACATAAAAGGGTATGACTCTATAAAAGTTGCTGAGATACTTTTTCAGATCAACCCTGAGCAAGCATGTAGTAACTAATTAATGTGAGATTAAGGACATGCTGGGGAGTCTGAAAGGCACAAGAAACTTTAAATCTCTAGTTCTGGGCAGACAGATGAACAGCCACATTCCCTGGGGAGAGCCCCTGGGCTGCCCAGCTCTCTGAGAGAAGTCAGCAAATACACACACTTCAGAAAAGCAGACACAGAGATGCTGCTGAGTGTGCCACAAGGATCTGTGGAGAACTTCACACCTCTGGCTTCCCCAGAAGCTCCCTTCAATCTTGTCAGAAGTCCTACCTTTGAAAGATGGAGCAATCAAAGCCAACCATATACTATGATACAGAGCTGCTGACTGAGACATTGGTTGTTTATTAATCAAAGTCACCCCGGCAGCAGTGAAGGGGTTTTAATAAACAAACTGACTGAACATTTTGAACCTGAGCAAAAGGGGATTTTCAATCTAATTATTTCATTGCTACTGCATGCATAGAAGCTTTTTGCTTAGTTCCCTTTGTACATACAATAAAAAGAGTTTTGAACTGCAGAGTGGTTTTAGATCACCCATTATATTCCTTTGTACCGAGTCATAGATTTGGAAGGAGCAATTAGGGCACAGTGGTAAATGACTCCTGAAAGGTTACCAATTTTGTTGGGAAGTGACCTGCAAAGAGGAAAGCAAATTATATGGGACAATAACAGCTACCAATAAACCAGTATTGGTCACTGCCAAATTAGTCTGTTTATTGTACAGCTTTGTGGTATAACTCACGAAGATCACCTTCACTTCATCTGGAACCATATTCAAATTCAAATAAATCTTTTTTTTTTTTTTAATACCTTGGATCCATTTACCCTCTCAGAGGAAACCACACCAAATATTCTGCAATGCATATGGGCAGCTAGGCTGGTATTATCAATACACCCTGTAAATACTGAGATGGCTGCACAAAGCACCCTCCCAGTTTCCAGAGCCTTATGGCAACCCATTTGGACAGTACAAGCAGTAACAGGTATTTCATATTCTTTCACCAGCAGGAAATGTTAAATACTTGAAGCTAGAAGGAAAAAAATGAAGAGTCTAAAATAGCTTTAGTGAACATGCTTAAAGTGTGCCCAAGTGTGCAGCTGCAAAGGTTTTTAAAATCAGATGAGCAGCTTCATATTGCATTAAGTTCCAAAAGGCCTGGATTTCTCATCATCACACTGAGTTTCTGTGGGCAGAATACTGTTCATTAAACTGCTGGGAAAATCAGCAGTGAAAAGTAATTCTCCACTAGCTTCTCTGGCTATTTTCTATCCCTAGCAGGCAGACAGAAAAAACACAATTCTTAGTCCATAAAGCACTTTATAATTGTGAAGACATAAGACAACTGCCCAACTATGCCATTTCAGCACAGCAAATCATATGGGTTTGATGTGGAACAAGTGAAACTTTTAACCAAAGTTTATCTCCTAAGCGAAAAAGCTTTCATTTCATATACATCTCTTGTGATACATTTCATTATATTTTTGTAACTAAGAAAATATGTATGGAAGAAAGAGTCCCAGCCCCCAGCCTCTCCCTAGAAATGTGATCATGACACTTCCTTCCAGACTGGAAAAGAGGTATGGAGGAATGTGGTGGTCCTGAAAGGTCCACTGGGCTGGTTTCTACTAAAGAATTAACCTTTATTAGACATTGATACTTTATTGCTACTGGGCTGCAGAAGAACAGGGCCCATGCATTGTGCTAACAGGAGGTGGTCATTAGTACAACTACTGGCAAATCCTGCATCAGACCCAAGTTCCTGAATAGAAATTCCACCTTTCCACCAGCTCTCTGGATGGGGCAGTTGCCAAAAGCAATCACAGAGTGAAAATCCCTTTTACAGCTTTTAACACCATCTTGTTGTACAGCAAGACCTACCCAGAAGAGACTATTGCTAGTTTAAACCACAGAGTTATACTGGAATTCACACGATGAAAGATCTTAAAACACCTGAAATTCTGCACTGCAAGTTGAAGGTGGGACTAATTAGCAAGAGGTATTTATTACCACCTTCATCATATTCTTAAGGATAGACTAATCAGCAGGAGGGGTTTTCCACCAAAGAAATAAAACAAGCTTTTATAAGGCAACTAAGTTCGGTGGGCAGATTGCAAGGGCAACAACCACCTCATGGAAGAAACAGGTTTTCTCTTTTTAATTTCACTCTAACTGGGAATGAAAACAGAACAAAGCTATTGAACATAAATGCATAAAGTGTGCTACAAAAACACAGCTTTGCCAACACTGCTCTCCACTGCCAAGTCTGGAGCAGAACAGACAATCCAGATCCTTCAGCTTCTTCCCAGAACAGAAGTGCTTCCCTTTCTAATTCTGGATAGCCCGATCTAAGCTTTCCAAAAGGAAAAGAGATCATGGAGCAAAGGTAATGCCCTGGAAGTAAATTTCTTGCTCTTTTTAGAGTTTTTAGAGCAAGCAGTCAGTTATAAATCAATGCTAAACACTATTAAATTGAAACAACATTCCACTGAAAGATATTTCATCATCACGAAAGGTCATTTTCTGAAAATGCTGCAAAAATATTTAACCTGTTGCCTTAAAGTTGACCATCACCATACAAAGAAAGAAGAGACTGGCATATCTTTTTATCTGTATGTTTTCTTGTTTTCATTTGTACTTGTACACTGCCACAGGATGTCTCTCTCCATAGATGAAAGAGATAAATCTCTCTCCCTAGATGAAACAGGATTAGCTGCACCTCCGCTCCCTAGATTCCAAGAGGGACAAGCTGTTCCAAGACAGTGGCCCTGCTAGATTCCCACATCCTCTCCAGGTTACCCAACCCAGTTTATTCCCAGGTCTCCAGTGCTTTACGACTGCCACCTTCCGTTGTGGAAGGGAGTAACACATTCCTGTGGCACTCTGCTACCTCAGCTCTCCGGTTCCTGTTTAGGATGACGCTCATCCTGAACACTGCTTGCATCCAGCTTGGAATTTTGCAAGATTTAGGGTCCTGATCCTTCACACTCACTGCCTGCTTCCCTCTGTGATGGCAAAACAACACGAGAGCCCCAGGGATTGCAAGTGAACTTCCACAGCCAATGCTGAAAGACACGAAGTTACCAGTTTTTTGGGAGCTCTGCCTCGGACACCTGCTCTTCCCACCTCTCAATTTAGCAACTGCTGATTCAGCTCCAAATAAACCAGAAACCTCCATCTGTACCTCCTTCTTCCAATTACAGCTTTCAGGTTTTTTTTAACTGTTATTACTAAACTTACAGGGATGTTTTATACGCAGTTGAGACACACAGCTGGCTACTAGTGCATGTAATGTAAGGACTGCAAGGCTGTCACTGCTCGAAGAGGAAACGACATTAAAAGGGAACAAAATGGATCACTCCATTCCATTATACAATCTTATGGCCCTATCCTTGATATCCTGTACTTCTATAAAATTTCCATGCTCATCTGCTAAGTTATTAATTAACGTGACTGATTATTAACTACGAATTTGTAACTGCTCACTTTACATACGGAAAGTGCACGCAGGTTGTAAATTAACATTTAAGCAAAAAACGTTTAACAACGACATTTTAAACAAAAAAAGCTCATTGTTTTAACTCAATGTCTCCTCTCAAACTGTGCAGGAAGAGAACACCACTATCAAACAGTGGCTGGCTGTCCCCCGAAGGCCTGTGTGGATTAGCAAGTTAAAAGATGGAAATACTCCAGCTGAGCACAAAAGCATCAATGAAAGTAACAAAATATACTCTTTAAAGTAACACTGCTCCAGTAAAAATTGTATTTCTCCCCGTTAAAATTCAAGCTCCAGCTCTCCTAATGTTGCCAGGTTTGGAAGTTAAGTACTGAACTCCTATTCACATGAAATCCAGCTCAGGATTGATCACAGAAAGCTCGTACCAAAGCACTGAAACCTTTTGATTTACCTTTTGCTCTCTTCCACTGCTTTGTCCAAATGCTGGAAGATATCTTGGAATAAAATGCAGCTGGAGCGACTGTTGATGTCATAGCCATATCCTCTCTTCCAGTATTGCTTCAGGTCATTCAGGTATTCCAGCACCTAAAGTCAGAGCTCACAGGTTTTTATTATTGCATCAAGGGAAAACAAAAAGCCCACAGCCTGAAGCAATGACACAAAAACAACCCCAAGCATCAAGGCTCCAGTCAAAACCACTTCAGCATAAAACCAGACAACAGCTCAGACCAAAGAGCCACCAAGTTCAGCATCTGGCTACGCTCACGGTCAGGTGAAGTGCTGCACATCACAAGACAACCATTATCCACTGCTTTTTTAGCACTTCTGATTTTGTCTTTGGCTCATCATTCTTCCCATAGAATCCATCCCACATCTTTAGCTGAGCTTGTCTGGTTTCACGTTCCAGAGATGTGCACACATCTCAGACAGAACTGTGCCTTGGAATTATTCAAGAGCACACGGTGCTCTCCTTGTTCTTTGTTCCTTTCCTGACAATTCCTGGCATCAAAGTCTTTTCCCACCTCTCTGCTGAGTTATTTATAAGGACACTGAACAGGGCAGGTCTCAGCAGATGCCCATGGTGATCCTGATTCTCTTATAGAGAGGACACCACTTACTCCTAACTGCCCACCCTGTAGCCAAACACCTACCTAGGCAAAGGTCTCCTCTTTTCCCAGGGCTGCAAATTTCCTTACGAGCCTTGGAGGAGCCTTACTGAACATCAAAAGTTACACCAAACAATTTTGAAAGAAGATGAACAAACATTTCCTCTCATTAATCTGCGTTCTACTGGGTTTTATTAACAGGCATTTATCTGGTTTAGAGATCTGATAGTCCTCAAAACCAAACAGAGTCTCAGAGGCCCTAGAAGACCTCATTTGATGTACCCTGGAGTAGGTTTTATCATGTGATTCTACCATGTGAAAAACACACGTTACAGAATGGTTTGGGTTGGAAGGCCACTTAAGATCATCTCATTCCAAACCCCTGCCACAGGCAGGGACACTTTCCACCAGACCAGGCTGCTCCAAGTCCCACGTACCTTGGCATCTTCTTCACTGAAGAGTGAACACCATGGGGAGGTCACATTTTTTATAGCCAGCTCGTATGAGCAGGTGAGAAAAGCCACTTGAACAAGATCTGCAATTAATCCAACAAACAAGCAAGAGATAAACCACTGCTACACAAGCAGCAACTTCCTCTCAATTTACCTCTAAAACGGACTGCAATTACTGTTTGGCAATGCAAACAACGAAATCCAATAGGTAATTGGCAGGACAAAGGCCAAGCACCAAAAATATGCAGTTTAACAGAATTATTGCACAAAATCCGGATTTTGGGCTGCAAGCTCTTCACGTTAGTCATTACAAGGGGAAAACAAGAGCACTTCACATTAAATGCTGCCCATCTTCTGATGTGTTATAGGTGTCAGCTGCTGGTGCAGCCACACAGGACAGAAGAGTCAACACAGGGAAGGTGTGAGGTCTTGGATAACTCCCCCTCCACATCAGCAGCTGAGCGTGAGCTGCAATCCCAACAGCAGCACCTATTTTGGGGGGGTTTCCCCACCACTTGACCACAGAGGGAACCCCAGCACTTCTGGACAAGTGAGTTATAACACAGACATACAGGACGGCTTCTCCTGAGGTCATTTATTTGCTTGAGCTGTAACAGGTTCCACAAAAGCTACACCTGCTCCAGAAAGCAAAATTAAAACACTCAAATCCCTCCAAAACCAGGTAAAGCTGATTTCACCTACAGGAAAGATGTTTTCAAACATCTTTTTCTTCTGACCACTAACCAGCAATCATTCATTACTGCAACACCAACACAGACTTACAGTCCCATGCACTTAATTAGAGACTGCAACTCCAATTCACAGCCACTTTAAATTACCTACTCTGCATAACTACATGTCTTGGAAGTTGTTCTTGGCCAGGCCTGGAGCCGAAGCCACCTGTAAGAGAAATTCCTTACCTGCATTTAGCTCCTCCACCGGCAAACACAAGGCACTGGCGACCTTCTCCAGGACTTTCTTCATCTCGGGCCCCTCTTTGAAGGCGTTCACCTGGCACATGGCCGCGTCATTCTCCTCCACCAGGGCCACAAACTTGGCGCAGTGATCAAAGAACCGCATCAGGGAGTCGTTCACTTCAACCTCCACCTCTGAAAGCAAACGTGGGCATCAGGGGGAGCACCACCATCCCCAGGGGTACCAGCATGTGGCCACCACAACACCCTCCAAGAGACAGTCTGCCTACAGCTGTACAGCTGTGCTCCCACAGGGATGCAGGGTCCCCCTCAACCTGGGCATGGGGGATGTGGGACTGCTCTCATGGCTTCTCTCAGCCACAGGGAGGGCAGCGGGCACCCCCAGCCCCTCTGGGAGCATCAGGAGCTCCCTCAGGGAGGATATGGGGATATGGGACTCCCCCAGCCACTCACGAAGGGCATAGGAGTACCCCAGCCCCTGGGGGAGATCAAGGCTCTCCCAGGCCCTCAGGGAGGAATAGAGCTCCCTGAGAGTGGGCGCGGGACTCTGCCAGCCCCTCTTTGAGAGCAGAGGAATCCCCCAGGCACCCCCATCCCCTTTAAGAGAGCCGGGAATCCCTTAGGGGAAGGCCAGGGGCTGCCCCAGTCCCTCAGGGAGGACACAGGAGTCCCTCAGGGAGGGTGTGGAACACCTCACGGGGCTTCTGCAGCCCCTAAGCAAACAAAGGGGGCTTTCTCAGGGCAGGTGTGAGACTCTCCCAGTCCCTCAGAGATCATGAGGCTCCCACCCGGAGGGTGCAGGACCTGCAGGGAAGGAACTCGAATCCCTCAGGTAGGCTGTGGGACTCCCCCAGCCTCCCAGCGAGCACTGGGCGCTCCCTCAGGGAGGGCAGGGGAATCCCCCATCGTCTTGGGAGAGCTGGGACTCCCCCAGCCCCTCAGGCACAGCCGGGGGGTCCCCCAGGGAAGGGGGGGGGTGTCGCGCACTCACCGTCGCCGCCGAAGTCGAGGGTGGGCCCGAGCCCGCGGCGGAAGGCGGCCGCGCTCTGCAGACAGCGGTGCTTGGAGCTGCTGGCCAGCGCCAGGCGGCGGCGGGCGGCGAAGAGCGCGGGGAAGCGGGCGGCCATGCGCCGGGCCAGCTGCTCCATGTCGCGCCGGCCCTGCGGCGCCAGCCGCCCGTCCAGGCTCTCCTCGTACCACATGGGCCAGGCGGCCAGGGCGGCGGCGGTGGGGCAGGCGGCGGTCCCCGCGGGCCGGCGGAGCAGCCGGGCGTGCAGCTCGCCCAGCCGGCGGACCTGCCCGGCCGTGGGGTAGCGGGTGCCGTGCCGGAGCACGGCGCGGAGCTGCAGCGGGGCGCAGGAGGCGGGCAGCGACCTGCCCGCCTCGGGACCCAGCGACAGCGGGTCGCGCACCAGGTACGGGTTCACCTCCTCGTAGCGGGACTTGGTGCCGAAGTAGCCGCTCAGCCCCGCACTCGCCGGCGGCAGGACGAGGAGCAGCACGAGGAGAGCGCTTTCCCCGCAAGGCGCCATGGCTGCCACTGCGCGGCGACCGCAGGAAGAGGCGGAGCGTGGCCGCCTCTTCACGGCTTCGGCCGCCCCAGGGACCGCCCCAGCCCGGCTCCGCCCGTCCCCTCACGGCTTCGCCCGCCCTTTCACGGCTTTGGCCGCCTCAGCACGGCTTCTCACGGTTTTTCTAGTCCCCTCACTGCTTCACCTGCTCCATCACAGCTTCACCCGACCGCTCTCGGCTTCTCCAGTCCCCTCACGGCTTCACCCGCTCCATCACAGCTTCACCCGACCCCTCTCGGCTTCTCCAGTCACTCGTGTCCAGGCGAGGCGCTGGCGGGAGCCCTGAGGGGAGCCATGAGCTGTCTGACCTATTTTTGCATCTGCTTTGCTTCTATGGAGCCTCACTGGCTTCACGGAGCTCAGTAAAAACAAAAAAGTCAATACCCACTCAGACAGGAGTTTAATTCCTCTGTATAGGCAGAATAACTGGATCGACTGCAGTAGGGAAAGAGAGGCAGAGACAAGGTACGTTGTCTTTCTCTGTATATAAACCCCGTGAAGCAGATGGGCTCAGGACAACCTAACCTTTTTCTTGGTGGTCCGTGTCCAAGATGTGCTAGATCTGAAAAATTTAAAATTGCTCTTCTTTTTTTCTCTGCAGTTGTGCAATGTATTATCAAATCTAAGGCTTACTATTACCAAAAGTGCACCGTGTTCAACTGGAAACAGAATGTGCTTCTGTCCCTTGGAGTTGTGTTGTAGAAAATCTACCTGTTGACATAAAGCGATAGCAGAAACTTGCTAACAAATCCCTACCATGTTTTATTCATCAAATTAATCTAATTAGCATTTATATTAGCTAGATATTAAGACCACTTCAACCAAAATCCTGGACCTAGGCCGTGCTGGGAACAGGGCAAGTGGGATGTGGAAGTCAACATTAAAGCTATCTCTGTTTCTCAGAGCTCTGTGAAAACGTCAGCTATGATGTGCGTATCTCCATCATTAGAGAAGCTCTGTCTTAGTTAGATTTGTAAAAAGTCAGTACACTCTCTTCCTTGTTGCTTCTTCATGGCAGAAATTCATCCCCAACCAGGAACACTACTGGGAGCCGCAGCTCCCCTCAGAACTTGCTTTGTCCTCTAACATGGGTGACCAAAGCCAAAAAGGGTCTTTCACAGCTGTTTTTGGCTCTTTTTTTGCTAAAAGCAGTTGGATTGCACTCAAAGTAAGGTAGTGATGTTGAGAAGGGATTGCAGGTGGCACTGCAGGGGTTGGCAGCGTGGAGTGTGTGGGTTTTTCCGTAGCATCATAGAATCTCTTGAGTTGGAAGGGACACACATAGATCATTGAACCACAGAATCCCAGGATCCCTGAGGCTGGAAAAGCCCTCCCAGCCCATCGAGTCCAAGCTGTGCCCGATGCCCAGGGCAGTCCTTGTCCCCAGCCCAGAGCACTGAGTGCCACCTCCAGCCCTTCCTTGGACACCTCCAGGCATGGGCACTCCAAAGCTCCCTGGGCAGCCCCTGCCAAGGCCTGAGCACCCTTTCCATGCAGAAATTCCTGCTGCTGTCCAAGCTGAGCCTCCCCTGGCCCAGCCTGAGGCCGTTTCCCCTTGTCCTGTCCCTGTTCCCTGGCAGCAGAGCCCGACCCCCCCGGCTGCCCCCTCCTGTCAGGGACTTGTGGAGTGATAAAGACACCCTGAGCCTCCTCAGAGTCCAACTGCTTTTAACACTCTACCAGCAAGACCAGGTAGAAATAAGCAGCTGTGTAAAAAACAAGTGGGAGCGTGAAGTTTGCAGCCAAGGATGCATCCAGCTGGGAGCCGTGTCCAGAGAACCACCAGTAGTGGTTATCATCACAGGAATCCCAGGATGGCTCAGGCTGCAGGGAGCACAGAGGGCACCTGGTGGCACCTCCCTGCTCCAGCAGGGCCATCCCGGAGCACAGGCACAGCGCTGTGTGCACACAGCTCTGCAACAGCCCCAGGGAGGAGAGCCCAGAGCCTCTGTGGCCAATGTGCTCAGGGCTGGGCACTGCCCAGGGCAGCAGTTCTGCCTCCTGGGCAGGGCAATTGCTGGGCTCAGGCCCTGCCCGGTGCTCTGGTGCCATTGCTGGGCCCCGGAGCAGAGCCCGGGCCCTGCCCTGAGCCCTCCCTGCAGACACTCAATCACATCCCACTGGCACTGATGGCATGGAATGATGGCATTGTAATGACCTATCCAGAAAAGCTTAGAGAGGCTTAGAAAGCAAAGAATAAAAAGAGGCATCCTGTGGAAAAGCCTGAGCAGCACAGTGGTGACACATTGGGTTATAAAACAGTTTGGGCAAAAGCGTAAGCAAAACATCCCCATGCTGATTATACCCGTTTTCAGTTAAACCCTCACTGCTGAATAGATACCAGACTGTAGCTAAGGAAACAGAGTTATCTGTAGGAGAAGCAAGGCTTGTGGTTAACAGAAACATCTCCAGTCTCAGCAGGAAGGCTGAGCTTTTGGCCCACAGCATATCCTGGGGAGACCTGTGTTTTATACAGAGTCAGACTTTACTCCCTGTCTCCACAGTCAGTCTATTGCTTCTGGAGCTGAGAATTTTCAGTGAACAAGTAAATTTTCATTATTTATTTAGTCCACTACTGAAATTCTGTTGGAAAGTGTGTACCTCACCTGTCTCCTACCTCCTCAATATCAAAAAGAAAGTGTTAATGCAAGAGTGTGCTAAGGCTCAAACAGGGTAGGCAAAGCCTGTAATGCTGAAAGAGAAAGGGGAAAGAAAATATGGGGATAAGTTAGTGGTTTAAAGCTTCTGGGCAAAGTTATGGACTCTCTGTTAGAACAAGGCAGTGTGACTCAGCTGTCTCCCAGTGACTCTGTCCAGGGCTACTTGGCCCATTTCCTGTGGCTCATTTAGTTTACATTAGACATATCTATCACAAATCACTTCTAGCATATCTTTTATAGCAAACCAGCATGAGACTACCTGCAGTGTTGCTTTGAAACCTATTGAGGGTATTTTAAAAATACCAAGGAAAATACCCATTCCATCATCTGCACAATTGTTCGCTGTGAGGAACCTCTGTAGTTGGTTTTAGTAGGAAAAGGATTTTGCATATTACAGCAGCATGCACGTGTGCTGCTGTGCATGAGGGAGAAAAAGAGAACTCAAAAGAGTTTTTTGTTAGAGATTGTAAATGTGAAGGTAAAAGGTAATTAATTAAAAACTGGTTTGTGATCCCGTTTTCCATTCCAGAAAGGGATGTCTGTGTTCTGAGCTGTCAAGGGCAGACAGTTATCCCACACAGGATCCTTCCTTGCTCCTACCACATCACATTAAATCATCACATCCTATTGCACCCCATGAAATTGTTCAGATTGTATTTTGAATGGTTTCACTGGATATTTTCTATTATGACAGGGAAAACCTTATCAGTAATATATCATTCTATGGGGAGTCACAACACCTCCAGTTCATATCCCAAAACTCTGGACACAGCATTTACACAACAGCTACATTGCCATTTTCACCCTCCACAAGTATTGTGATGTTCTTTTTTCTGGTCCTTTATATCTAAATTAGAAGTGAAAACCATTTACAAACATGCCTGTTCCAGATGCAACGATATGAGATTGTTCTTTTCTTCTGTTCTCTTTTATTGTTTTTGTTTTTTGACATTGTCAGGCCTGGCGATGCTCAGGGTGGTTTGTTCATGACTCACATTTCCATTCAGCAGCGCTTACTTGTTCTCTTGCAGTGCAATCAAATAGTCCTGTCCTGAATAATTTCCTTGTTTCTGCTTCATGTATGGATTTTCCGTAGAGGTGCATCAATTTCCAAACCAAACTATATCAAAATGCAACCGAGAAGGCGAATGCACCAACCTCTTCTGAAAACAGCTTTTTCCTTATAAACCCTCCCTGCTCCTCAGTGCTTTGGTGGCCTGTAATTGCCACCAAATTAATGGCAGTATATTTCTTCAGCAGCAAAAGAGCAGAGAAAACAAATCTTCCTGTGTCCCCAGCTGAGTGTATGCCATTAGCTGGTCTTTCCAAGAATGAAGAAAATGCTCCCATTGCCAGTCTGAGCATCGGGGTGATTCCCATAGTACAGAACTCACTGCCTGCATCTGTACAAGTGAGGGCTGGTTTCAGCTCTCTCTGTAATGCTTCAAAACCCAATGATATTAATTACATGGTCCAGGGAGGAAAGGTGTCAGCCCCTAATTTTGTGTTCTGCTTTCCTTCTCATGCAGCCTCATTCCTTCACTGTCAAGGAACAGATCTCTGAGCAAGGATCTTTTCTGGCTGGCTGGCAGCCATTTCTTATTACGTGATGAGTAGCCATGATTTTAGGAGAGCAAATAATCATAGAATTACAGAAAGGTTTGGGTTGGAAGGGACCTTAAAGATTATCCAGTGCCACCCCTGCCACGGGCAGGGACATGTTCCACTGTCCCAGGCTGCTCCAAGCCCCAATGTCCAGCCTGGCCTTGGACACTGCCAGGGATCCAGGGGCAGCCCCAGCTGCTCTGGGCACCCTGTGCCAGGGCCTGCCCACCCTCCCAGGGAACAATTCCTTCCCAATATCCCATGAATCCCTGCCCTCTGGCACTGGGAAGCCATTCCCTGTGTCCTGTTCCTCCATCCCTTGTAAAGAATCTCTCTTCATCTTTCTTTCAGGCTCTCTTCAGGCACTGGAAGGCCCCAGTGAGGTCACCCCAGCGCTTCTCCTCTCCAGGCTGAACAATCCCAGCTCTCCCAGCCTTTCCTCCCAGCAGAGCTGCTCCATCCCCCTGCTCATCCTGGAGCCTCCTCTGGACTCTCTCCAGCAGCTCCAGGCCCTCCCTGTGCTGGGCCCCAGGGCTGGGGCAGCTCTGCAGGTGGGCTCTCACCTGAGCACAGGGGCAGAATCCCCCCTCCCCTGCTGCCCACGCTGGGGGCTCAGCCCAGGGCACGGGGGGGTTCTGGGTCCCAGCTCTCGCCCACAGCACCCCCAGGTCCTTCTCCAGGGCTGCTCCAGCTGCTCATCCCCTGGATTGATCCCGGGAGTTGCCCTGATCTGGGTGCAGCAGCAGCACCTGGCCTGGTTAGTTGCTGTCAGCCTTTGAGCCCCACAGACCCGAAGCAGCAGGGAAGTCAGGCACACGGGAGTGCTGCTGTGGGGACACCCTGGCCTCACACTGGTGTCACCTCTCAACCAAGCTCTGCACTGACCCAGGTGGCCCAGAGCTGAATGTCCTTAATTCATTTGGTTTTAGTTATTCTCCCTAAACAAGTGAATTCCAGCATGAGGGCAGAAAGCAAACCCTGCAAGGTCCCAAGACGCTGCATCCTCCAGACACCCCAACTTCGTTGTTCTCAAGTGGATGAGCCCCACAGCCGAGAACAGGCTGGCAGTGGCTCAGCTCAGCCAAGGCACACACAGCAGCCCAGGTGAGTGGATCCCCATGAGTGTGTCCCTGTCCTGGCCCTGGGCACAAGGAGTGGGGCTGGGTAGACACGAGCTGATGGGAGTCTGGTCTGGCATAAAGAGAGGCAGGAAGGTGAAAGGGTGTGGTGGAGCCTCAGAGGAGGTGGAGAGTGTGAGCTTGGAGCAACTCAGCCTGCTTTTGGGTCATGCCTTCACTCTGGGAGGTGATGTGCCAGCACATTATCTTTGGGAGTTCCTTGTGCACCTTGCCTCCCATGAGAAGGGTGACCCTCTTCCCCCTGAACTTCCCTGGTTCACATGCAGCAGCTGGTGCTTGTGCTGAGCAGGCAAAACTGTGTTGTTCTGCTGGTGGGTGGGATGGAGGCATCCAGAACCCTGGGCTCTTGATCCTCTGTCAGTTGGCATCACATCTCAGCTCACCAGTGCAAAGCCATGTCAGCAGAGTGATGCTTGATTCAGGGACACACTTTTGTACCCTGGGTGCCAAACCTCTTTAGTCTGGGGGCACTGCCACATCCCTGCTGCTCCTTTTGAAGTATGGGCTCTTCAGAGGCACTTTCTGCTCTTCTGGGCAGTCCTTTGCCTTCTGTGCATGTGAGCAGGGAGCAGTTTATTGTCACAAGGAAAGTGATGGGTTTTTCTGTAGCTGATGCCACATTTTGGTTAGCAATCGAAGAACTGGAAAAGGAATCACACATACAATTATTGCTTTCTGCAGAAAGGGCTGAATTCAGATCTCACCCATGCTGTCCTAATGGAGAGAGAAAGACCATCTCCTAATATTTTTGGTTCCTATCTGACTTGCAGGTCATTCCAATTTGGGACAGGCCAACAGTTGTCACTGGGAGGTCTATGGTGGCTTCTTGGTGTGGAGATCACCCCCGCTGGTCTCTCCCTCCCACTGTGAGAGGTGGCTGTTTGGAGCTGCTCAGTGTGACCCCCTTGAGGTTGGAGTCAAAGTCTTTCCCAGGCCTGCTTTCCTACCTGGCTTGTTTGTTTAAATGGCTTGTAATTAGGGTAGAGCCACTGCCCGACTGCTGATGGGAAAGCCCATTCTCAGTTAACCCTAAGCACAACTACATCTCCAAAATTGGGCTCACACCTCTGTACTTGTGGCTTTCACCACTCTGCTTTCCCAGTTAGCACTTGGGATATCAGTCCTGTTTGCTCACGTGTGGGGGACACGGCGCTCTTGGGAACCCTCAGTGCTCCACATGCTTCCCTTCGGCACGTCAACGTTTAAACATGTGTGACATTGCCTGTTCTTCCAGAAAACACAGGAACCCCTGGGGATCCTAAGTGGTTTGACCTCTTTGCAAGCAGAGTTTCTGGTCTTGCAGTGTGGCTTCACCCTGTGTGGGCAACATCGTCAGCGTGGCCACCCCATAATTATGTGGTTGCCTTTCTGGAACGTGGTAGGCCCTTCCAGTTCTGGAGCAGCATGACCCCATGCAGCAAAACAGTCAGGCTGTGGAATGGCTTGGAGGTTCAAAAACCCAGAGACAAATTCAGAAAGCCTTGAAATCCAGCCAAACTGATTTTCCAAGGGTAAAAGTAAATTTAAATTAAGAGTTTCTTTTTCCACATAAGTAAGAGGAGGACAGAAACTACAGAAACTATGTGGACCTTTGCCTTATACATGGAAAAGTAAATTTCTGGGTTGTTTTTTCACCAAAATACAGGCACAAAGAAAGCTCAAAGATTCAAGCATGCTAAAGGCAAGGGACTATTCAGAATAGTGAATCCTGAAAGAACTGGAGAGGACAAGGGGAAATGGCCTCAAGATGTGCCAGGGGAGGCTCAGCTTGGACAGCAGCAGGAATTTCTGCATGGAAAGGGTGCTCAGGCCTTGGCAGGGGCTGCCCAGGGAGCTTTGGAGTGCCCATGCCTGGAGGTGTCCAAGGAAGGGCTGGAGGTGGCACTCAGTGCTCTGGGCTGGGGACAAGGTGGGCATCGGGCACAGCTTGGACTCCATGGGCTGGGAGGGCTTTTCCAGCCTCCGGGATCCTGGGATTCTATGAACCGGCAAGAGCAATTAATTAATTAATCCAGTGCCATTCTTTTTAGTATGGTTCTGTCAGATGGGGTTTGGGCTTGGATGGTCAAAGAAGCCCATGGTAAGGAAGATTGCTGACAGGACAAAGCTTGACAATACCCCAGTACAGTGAACAAGTCAGAGACAGGATGAAGTTGAACAGTGAGAAATTCTTGCAGCAAGCAGGGATTTCTGCTGCAAACCCATCAGCTCAGAAAGACAAAGGAAGGGAAAGGCTTGAACAGACCAGCATATCTCCAGGCAGCTGTTAGCCCTCGCTGTGGCATGGCCACGTAACAGCAAACAGGAGTTTGAGGCAGGTCAGAAGTGACATTATCAAGAGACAGGGAGAGATTAACACTCCCCACTGTGGGTGGCCACAGCCACCCAGGGGCAGGATTACCAGGGAACACTGCTGGGTGGTGCACAGCTTCTGAGAGGGCACTCAGACAGGAGTGAACATGGACCGGACATCGGGAGGATTCTCAGCTGGAAAGGGACTCTTTGGGAGAAGCCTTCCAGCAGTGAATGACCCAGCTGACCTCAAGATGAATTTAGCAATCTCGGTGAGACGAAGGAGGTGCTTTGCCGGCCTCCGATGGCAGACACTGGGCATGGTGAGATGGGATGTTTCCATCCTGTTCCCTGTTCTTCTACTCTGCTTCCAAGCAGAGGCTCCAGCATGCAGCACTCTTTTACAACGCAGCTCTTGCCCAAGACAACAGGGATGTTATAGGAACAACAATAATGTGACTTCCCCTGACCAGTGCCATCCATCCCTGCAGGAAAACAGGGGTGGAAAAGCTCTGAAAGAGCTTCAGAAAAATTCTGTGTCAGGAGTTGGCATGAAACGAATCCAACTGTATCACGCTGCATTCAAAGCCACATCTTGTTAAATCATTCAGACGAAGGACTGGAAATAGGGGCAGTTTGCCAAGTTATTCAGCAGATGTACAGTCACGGCTGGTCAGCAGCTTTCTAAAATTACCACAGTCATCTAAGACAGATTTTCTTCATGACTGAGGCAGCTTTTTAATAGATTCAGTAAACAAAATGTTGTCTGGTAACATTTCTCCTAATTCTAAGGCAGTAAATTATCCTTGTGGTACTGCTTTTCAAGTCCTACATTTTCTATTCCCGTTCAGAATTTTGATTTTCTTCAAAAAAATGTTGATCACCCTCATTTACCCTTAGAAGAGCCAAGGCCATGTTAATGTCTATCTAGTTGTAAAAGGCTTGTTTTTAGGGAATTATTTCAAGAAGTTTGGAGGCAATTTAAGTACTGTTCAAAATTTCCTTCTTATCTGGACCAGTTAACTTTTGTCACTTTTTTTTCACAGGAATTAACAACCCACTGCTGCTCACTTTGCTTCTCTGCATGCTCTTCAGTGCCCTGTTTTATGAAGCTTAGCTTTGATCTCCTCTAGACGAGAGATGGTGAGGTGTTAGGAAGCCAAGGAAATTATTGTACTTGCCAATACACTCACACAAGAGGAGAAGCAAATACTGAAAGTGAGCTCCCAATCCCTTTAGTGCTAAAATGAAGACAGGTGCTTGTTCTGTCCTCCCCAAAGTCTGCAGCCGTGCCAAAGGTACATCACGGATATGGAAGCAAGGGCTTCCATACCAGTTGTCCATACCAGTTGTCATACAGTCATAGAATCCCAAAATCCCAGGATCCCTGAGGCTGGAAAAGCCCTCCCAGCCCATCGAGTCCAGGCTGTGCCCGATGCCCACCTTGTCCCCAGCCCAGAGCACTGAGTGCCACCTCCAGCCCTTCCTTGGACACCTCCAGGCATGGGCACTCCAAAGCTCCCTGGGCAGCCCCTGCCAAGGCCTGAGCACCCTTTCCATGCAGAAATTCCTGCTGCTGTCCAAGCTGAGCCTCCCCTGGCCCAGCCTGAGGCCGTTTCCCCTTGTCCTGTCCCTGTTCCCTGGCAGCAGAGCCCGACCCCCCCGGCTGCCCCCTCCTGTCAGGGACTTGTGCAGAGCCACAAGGTCCCCCCTGAGCCTCCTTTGCTCCAGGCTCAGCCCCTTTCCCAGCTCCCTCAGCCGCTCCTGGGGCTCCAGCCCCTTCCCAGCTCCGTTCCCTGCCCTGGACACGCTCCAGCCCCTCCAGGGCTCTCTGGCCAGGAGGGCCCAGAACTGGACACAGCCCTGAGGTCCCTCAGCAGGGCCAGCACAGGGGACGGGCCCTGCCCTGGGCCTGTGGCCACCCCATGGCTGGCACAGCCCAGCAGCCATTGGCCTCGTGCCCCCCTGGGCACCCCTGGGCACCCCTGGGCACCCCTGGGCTCCTGTTTTTATGTTGCCCAGGCAGTGTGGGTTGCTAACAAAGCATATTTATATGCTTTATAAAATCCATTTATACTTCTGGAAAAGTTTTGCCCCACCCAAAGGCAGGCTGAGGCTAGTGGCAAAGAGAGCTTTGCAGAGGAAAGATGTTGTTTTGCTCCCAGCTCTGCCCAGGACTCAGCTGATCCTGTGTTTCAGAGCACAGATTCCACTAACGGGAATGAAGCAGCATGTCAGTCATCGGGCTCTTTCTTTTAGCACCGTTAGCAGTTACAGACAAAAGGCAAATGAACAGAAAGAGGCATTCAGCTGGGGCTAGCTGAGTCTTAGTCTTTTGTCTGGAAAATCCTTCACTTCCCCATTGAGGACTGGGGTAACAAATTACAAACTTTTGTCTGCTTGCCCCTCTGAATCAGTGCGTGTCAGTAACGCTGTGAGCGTGGATAAAGGAAGAGGGAGTTGTAGGCTGGGTTTACCATTCATTAAGGGAAAGTCATTTACTCTTCTTTGCACAGGGTTGAAAAGTGCTGCCCAGTGCAACAGTGCTTGGGGCACAGATCTGGAGACAGGGAGGGTGGAGGAATGGCGCTGCCATGTCCTGCTTTGGGAATGACTTCGAGTCCTGTGCTGAAAGCAGAAAGCTAGCAAAATCATCTTATTTTCTTTATGTGTGTATGGAGAATCCACTCAAACTCAAAATTAAACAATGAATAGGATGTTTTGCCCCTCTTCAGGATCCTCGGTGTTTGCAGGGTCAGTTTGGTTACAGAGAGGCCAAAGCCAAACCTTTTCTGGTGGTGACAGGGATAGAGCCCCTGACCCCAGACTGCAGCCGGGGCCTCAGGGTGGATGTGGAGCAACACACCTTCCGTGGAATCACGCAATCACAGAGTCATTAGGGTTGGAAAAGGCCTCCAGGGTCTCCAGCCTTTGATGGACCACCATCATGCCCAGTAAGCCAGCAGCCCTGGGACAGACACCAGGAGGGTTTAGGAGGGTTTAGGAACCTTCTTGAAATAGCCCATGAATGAAGGACCAGTACAACACTGAATGGAAGAGATGGGAAGTCTTCCTTTGAAGCAAAACAGGGGAAGGTATTACTCAAATTCCTGCTTGACAGGAAAAATAGTGACCCAGGCAAGTTTTCTGTGTTGTTGTGGCTGAGGAAACAAACCTCTGTGCACAGAAACAAGCTCCACGTGGGTGGTGCTGCCTGATAACACGGTCCAACCCCAGCAGTTTTCTTCTTGCTCTCTGTGGGAGGTTACAGGGGCTGTGGTGGTGCTGGTCCATTCAGGAGGCTTCAGAGTTTCACAAGCAGCAGGGTCTCTTTTTAATCACTGTTTTTATGTCTGGGGAAACACTGCTGTGTAGAATGGAGTTCTTATTTCTCTTGGCTTTCCTGACATCTCCCCTGATTGAATGTCTGTTTGTTTCACTCCTGTCAGGATAAAATCTCTTCTTTCTGGCAGATTTCCCATGCTGGAATTCACTTTTGCAGTTGATACTTTAATGGCGCATGGCTGCATATCGATTTTGTAAAACCTTTTACTTAAAATGCCAGGATAATAATTGTGCTTGTCACTGGATCTCTTTTTGCTTAGGCACTCCCTGCACTTCTTGAGCTGTGGATGTGAAATAAGGCTCAGAGAAATTTGGCAGGATGTGAGCTGCAGCATTAGTTGTACAAGGTGTCAGTACCCAAACCCATCATTTGGGAAGTTTCAGTGCCTCTCCTCCATAAGGTGCTGTTACACATGTTCACTACATTAACACAGGCACCTTTGTGGAAAATGTTCCTCAGCAGACCCACAACCTGTGACTGTCAAATAAATTCACTTGTGAACTGATTCTGTGTAAAAAGGGAGTCTTATACCTATTTATCATAATGAAAGGAATTCCTTAAGCACTGTGGAAAACAGCCACCTACAATTATCAGTCAGTAATTTAAAATGCCAGTTGCTTTCCTTTCTGACACAGAAAATATATGTCTGTGCGTGTGGTAAAGGTATTTAATGATCACATGCTGCATTAACGGGATAGGAAAATTAATCCCATCCAATATAAAAGTATAAATATCATTAGCTGAACCAAGATGAATGTGACGTTCCTGGTGAGTGAGTCTATTTTTGGGAAATCACAGGGTTGGAATAAGATTACAATAAAAAAGAGGTGACACTTGGTTCTTCTAACTAACTGTAAAATATTCCCTTTTCCACTAAGAGGTTGCAGCTTGTTCCTTTCATAAAGCCTCTGGTTTAGCCCCTCTATAATTTCAGCCTGAGAGAAACTTCAGGGTTTAAACAGACCCTCTGACTACAAACAGTGAAGTGACAGGACAGGGGGAGTAGGTTTGGATCAGGTATTTGGAAGAAATCCTTCCCTGGGAGGGTGGGCAGGCCCTGGCACAGGGTGCCCAGAGCAGCTGGGGCTGCCCCTGGATCCCTGGCAGTGTCCAAGGCCAGGCTGGACATTGGGGCTTGGAGCAGCCTGGGACAGTGGGAGGTGTCCCTGCCCATGGCAGGGGTGGAATGAGATGAGCTTTAAGGCCCCTTCCAACCCAGAACATTTCAGGATTCTATGGAACTGCTGTTGCTTATCTTTGCAGAGCAAGTTTACAAAGCAGCTGAGCTTGTGGCACCCTTAACATTTCTCCTGAGCTCCAAGACTACTTAAACTTCTCATAAGGTAAAATTCATTTGGTTGGACTTATCCAAAGCTGTTGTTTATCTCATGGAATATTTTAAAAGACAATCTGTTCCCTCTGTTGTCGTTGTATTTTTACTCTGATTTAAATAGACACAGAAAAAAACACTTGTGGTCTGTGTGTTTAATGGGCTGTGTGTTTAAAGATCCTGCCCTGCCTTTTCTGGTCCTACCAAAGCTGCTGATGGCAGCCTGAATATCCTTTTGCAGCTTCTGTAGCCATTATAAATCTTCCTGCTAATAAACAAGCGTGTTCCTCAGAGTTTATTTAACCAGGAGAAATGCTATCACACATTTGAATTTGAATGCTTCAATTGCATTTGAAGCTATCACAACATTATGATTTTAAGCCCCTAGATATTTTGCAGCAGGAAAACACACTTTGCAACAGCCAGGTCGGAGATGTCCTCCTGGAGGCTTTCTGACTCCTGATGCAGGTTGGCCGAGGCAGCAGCAGAGTCAGGGAGCCCATTCCAGCCGTGTGGTCAGAACAAGGGCTAACTCATTCCTGGGAATAACTTTGAACTGACACAGAAAGTCACCACTTCTCCCGGCTCAGGGAAGCCAGCTAATTCTTCCAAGGCCTCAGAGCAGGTTATTTTTAGCTGAAGATAACCATGGGCGGTTAAACACCCAGAGAAGCTGTGAGAAGCTCTGTGGCACCGGGAGAGTCCTGCTGCAGCAACTCTGTGCTCCATATGGGCCTCCACATCTGACTTCCCATGCCCATTCCTACAGGAACGCTTGCACAACAGCCCCCAGGTCATGGAGGTAATAAAGCTGTCACCTCAGGATCAGCGGGGTTTGAAATAAGCCAGAGAAGAACCTTTCTAAGATAACAGACACCATATTTATATACATGTATATGACTTTGTTTGCTGCTGCCAAGCAAATCAGGGCAGGAGGAAAACCCACCTGTGCTCCCCTTGGCTTGGGGAGAAGCGTTCAGCGAATCAAAGGCCACTGATGTGTCTGGATACAGTAGGTGGCAGATCTTAGGTGGAGAAAAATGTTCTTTAATCGGTATCTTTTACTTTATCACCATGAACTCTGTTATGCTAATACAGTGTTACTGATTAAAGACCCTGAGCTTCCCTGTAATAGTCCCGAATTACTGTCAGGATAATGAGATTTCCATTTCTAAACGTCTTGTGCCTGCCATCCAAATCACATCTGCATTCATGTACATACCAAACAGGAATTATTCTCCCTTCCTGCATCAAAAATACCATGCCACGCTCAGCTGGAACCAGCTTTCCCCTGGTTTAGTGCTTGGCTCAGGACTATTATTATCAGCCCTGGGTTACTACTGCTGTGTATTTAAACAGGCATTGAAGGACATTTGCAACTCTTGGTGCACAAGGCTGAGCTCTGAGGGACATGGGACACTGGGTGACACTGGATGAACTATTTGTGCTTATTAATCATGTCTAATAAACCCTCCTTGCACCAATGGTGCTCCTACAGTGGTGATACCACACCCAGTGATGGTTGAGCATGAAAATCAAATTGCTGCTGCACAAAGAATTGTTTCCAGACAGGACAGAGGCTACAGACAACAGCAATGTCACCAGAAAAGTGAGAGCAACAAGGGGAATGATGGCCAGGAGGTCAGACAGTGAAGCCACCACACTGACAGTGGCATTTGGTACAGCCCTATGACAATCCCCAGCTCCAAATCTAGACCCCAGCACAGCCCATCTAGCGAGAGGCATTTCAGCCACTTACAGCTTGTGTTAGGGCAAGGCTGCTGTGTTAACCTGAGCTTTGGGTGACCTCTCACGATGCCATCTCCACAACCTGCATTTTTATCCAAAAAGCTCAGCGCAGCCTCTCCCTTTGCTGGCTGCCAGGTCACCTGGGTGTCACAGCACCCTCCAGGACAAAGCCCATACCTCGGCCGACTCGAGGGGCTTCAGATTTCATTTTGTTCCAGCTGTCTCATTCCAAATCAAGAGCAAAAAGTTTTGCTCTGATTTCTGATGTATTAAACATTAAAAAGATGGTGTTTGTTATTAATGACATGGAAGCCTTTCCTAGCTGGAAGTTACTCTAAAATTGGATAGGAGCTAATACAATTTCAAGGAAACATTCTCTGCTGTGATCTCTGATACCAGCAAGAGGCCAAACACACGTTACACATCCTCTTTTATGCTCCTCACAATATTAGCCCAGTTTGCAGAACAAACACATTCAACCCTCGGCCCTCAGGCCGTGACCCGTGAATAACACTGCTAATAGGATTGTGCTCCACACAAAACTCCTGCTGGATTTGATGGGAGCTGCTCCACCTCCTGCCTTCTTCCCACACACCCTCTGCCATCCTCTCCTTTGAAGGGAACTCGAGGCCTGGGGCGGGGGGAGGTCTGAGCCCCAGCAGTGCCTGAGCCACCAAGGTGCTTTGAGCTGCCTTTTCTTTCTTTAGCAGAGGTGGAAATGACATTTTTTTACACTTACAAATTGTGTGGCCAAGCTGAAGGGGTCCAGGCTCGGCAGGAGTGAGGAGGTTGTACCATTCCGAGTTTTCTATGGTTTATACTATTTTGCAATCCCACTCAAGTAATGTACTCTAGCTCCACTTGGACTTTGGTGTTAAATCTTTGAGTTACCAACATTTGCCGTCAAAATGAGAACCTTATCATCAGCTTCTCCCCTTGTTTCCTTTCTTCCTAAAAGCAGCATCAGATTATTGTATCCAGAGGCTGTTACAGGGAAAACTGTGAAAGCCCTGAAGCTTGGAAAATGTTTGATGCTTGTCCTCACATGGAGAACATTAAGCCTTAAAAATGTATTTGATTCTATATATTTATCAAGCTGGTAAGAGGATATACACCTGTTTTACGTGATGGTTCCCTGAAGGGATGAGGGGATCCAGACAGAGATTTATTCTGTTTTAAGGACAGAATCAGAGTAGCCAGAGTTGGAAGGGACCCACAGGGATCATCAAATCCAGCTCCTGACCCTGCACAGACACCCCTACAATTCCACCCTGTCCCTGAGAGTGTTGTCCACATGCTCCTGGAGCTCTGGCAGCCTTGGGGTTGTGACCATTCCCTGGGGATCCTGTTCAGTGCCCACCACCCTCTGGGGGAAGAACCTTTCCCTAATAACCTAGCCTTCATTTCCCTCACCTGCTGCATGACAGCAGCAGTGTTGGGAAGGGAGCTCTGGAGATCTCCACACCAGGGCAAGACTATTGCCTGCACTCCATCAGGATAACCATAATATCTTTATTATTATTATTATTATCATTATTATTATCATTATTATTATCATTATTATCATAATTATCACTATTATAATAAAAAGAAGCTTGATTTATAGACTTTGTGCTAATTTGAGGAATGGAGCTGGCTTGGGGACACTGGTCACAAATCACTAGGCAGCTTTAGGCACCGAGTCCAACATGGTAACTGCTAAACCCACTTAGCAGAGGCTGATGCTGGCGTTAGCCCTGTTATCACAGCTGCAGTCATTGGGAACAGGAGTTCGATTTTAAAACACAGATCTTTTTTCTTCCTTTAGGCTGGCTTGAAAGGCAACTGCTGCCCCTACAGGGAAAACCGAGAAAATCCAGCTTGGGAATGAAACTCGTGCCCTCTCCGGGTGCCAGCACGACAGGAGCACAGAATCCCCAAACCACTGTTTTGGCAATGGCAGCTCCTAAAACCAAGCGATGTGAAGGACAAATAGAGGGTGTGATATGAAAAAGCCTCCAGGATGGGATCCCGGGACTGAGCAGGAAGGAGAGCTGCCACTGGTGACTGCAACACCTCTGGGCTCAGCAGAAAGCCACACAGAGCTCCACTGGGAGCCTCCAGGTATCCTTTTGCTCCTGCCCCTTGGGCACCGTGGAGGTGACAGGGTCTAGAGCTCAGTGGCCTGACACAGGGGGACAGCCAGGTTTTCCCAGGTCTCCAAAAGGAGGTGACTTGAAGATGATCTGGACGCATCATCCTGTTTGTCAACTTGACATCAGGTTAAGGGGGGGGCATTTCCTCCTGTTCTGCACTGGGGAGGCCATGGCTGGGCACTGGGACCAGTTTGGGGCTCCAAGGCATCTCCAAAGCAAAGCGAGCCTGGGGACACCTGGGCAGGGGTGGGTGGCAGCCAGGGAAAGCAGAGGCTGTGAGAGCTGGGCTTCCACAGCCAGAGAGAAGGAGGCAAAGTGGGGTCCAGTGGCCTCTCCTTCTGCTCAGAGACATCTTGGAGACATTTGGGATGGACTCTGCTCGGAGGGGCACAGCTGCACCATGGGAAGCCCCAGCCAGTCCCAAGGAAACAATCCTTATTCCTGTAAATTCACTGTTAGGCCCTTTGCCCCAAGAAATCTGCCTCTTCCCAGCCTCTGCCATGCTGCAAGCTCAGCCCTGAGCACTAGCAAAGCCATCCCCTCCTGTTCTCCCAGGATTTCAGCATGTTGCTTGCAGAATAAACCTGCTGGCAAAGTGAATACAGGGAGCATCCGCAAGGTAATCTTCTCTCTCGAAAGCCTGGAGCTAATCAGGGCTCCCTGAGTCACTGCAGAGACACAGCACTGCTAAAATCCCACCTTGCTGCTGCTGATTTCCCAGAGCAAGCTTTTCTTCTCCTAACTCCTGCCTGGAGAGGTAACTGAGTTTTAATGACTCCATAATTAATGTCTTTTGGGCTGCTGGACCTGCCCGAGCACGCAGGCTCCGTCTGCAGGGAGGATGCAGCAGCGCCGGCTCTGGTCCAGGCTCAGCTGAGCCCTGCTGGTGCGTCTGCAAAACCCTTTTGGGGATAAGCACAGGTTTTCCACGGAAACAGGCACGCCGAGACATGCAGCACAGCAGCGATCCACATCCACTTCAACGTTTATTTATTCTCTGTTCATGTCGGGGGGGAGTAAAAGCTTTTGGAACGAGGTGCACTGGCATCGTGGGAAAAACCAAGGGCTGCAGCACGTGAGGTACCGTTTCGGTAGGAATTCAGAGCAAATCTGATCCAAACTCCTGCCACAGCAGGAGCACAGAGCTAATGGCCCCGCGGAGCTGCTGCTGTAACGCTGCTGTCCCTGTCACCTCGTACCACCCGTGACCCTCGGACACGGAGAGGCTGGCACCGTGCCCTCCTCTGCCAGGCCCCTCCTTGACTCAGCAAGAGGGCTGCAAAGCACATGCTGGTGTTAAAGGGGTTGTTAAAAACACCCCGCTCCCGGGTGAACGGGTGCTGAGGAGCGGCGCCAGCCCGGGAACGCCTGGCGGGTTTTGAGGACCCCGGTCAGGAGCAGGCGCTCGCTCCTTGGGAGAGGAGGCAGCGCCAGAGCCAGACGCGGAGGAGGAAAGGGGGTGAGGGATTTGAAGAGCCTGGGAGTCGCCATTCTCAGGAAATACAGCACTTTCTGGAAACAGCTTTTTTTTTTTTTTCCCTAAGAGGAGCAGCAAACCCCGTTAGCAGCAAGGGAAAGAGGGAGGAGAAAACTTGCCGGGATGCTGGAGAAGCGTGTCGCTCGCCGAAGGGGCCGGGAGCGGGGATATCTGCAGTGGGACACCTGGGACCATCAGCTCCATCCTGCTCCCGGCCCCATGGCTACTCAACATCTCCAGCCCAGTCTGAGCTGCAGCTTCTAGCCCACAGCCGTTTTTCGGGAACCTCTGTCACACCTTTCATTGTCCCATGGGAAATGCCTGGCATGGCGCTAAAGGAGATGCTGGATCCACTGAAGGCATGGAATGGTGGTGCCCTGGGCTGTCCTGTCTCTGGTCCTGAAGCCCAGGGACATGTCCAGTCCCCAGGACCTTGGGGACAGCAGTGCCCAGCCCAGCCAGGACACTCCGCTTCCAGAGGGATGCTCTGGCAAAGGCAGTGACAGCCTGTGCCTCTGGAAAACCCACCAGTCCCATCTGGAGAACTGCTGGCTTGTTTTCTCCTTGGAATTGTCTTCCTTCTTTTACCGTCTTCCACACTTCGTTGTCATTCTTCTCTCTTCTTCTCCTTAAGTGGGGAAATGTTTTTTGCCCTCCCCCCATTAAGAGTTTCTCCTTTTACTTCCAGTTTTGACGCATTTCCCCCAAAGACACGTGCTATTTTAATCAGAAGCAATCAGCCATTAAAACAAGATTAATTAAAGAAATGAGTTTGCGTATTTTCCTAATGATCTGAAACAATCTTGCATTTATAATGCTGTTTGTCTGCAACACATCACTGCTTAATACCACTGATCAGAGAGGATGACGCCACCTCACCATTAATCACTGCTTGAATAACAAAGTAGCTGAATTGGAATCTCCTGCATCCTTTGGAAACAGGGATTTTGGTCTCTTTTCCCATTTATACTGCAGCTAACAGCCCTGCCCTGTGGTTCCTAAAAGCCACAGCATGTGGATTCACTGTGCTCTTTGCTTGACTCAATTCATCATGTATTTAATTCTGATTTTTTGCTCTGCTGCCTTGTTCTTAACAGCCCTTGCCGCCATCAGGGGACAGGGACAAAGCTCTGTGGGACTCTACACATTTGGAGCAATGACCTCTCTGGCTGTTTCTATTTCTAAGGCTTTTAAAACCATCACAGTCAGTACAACCCCATCAAACATCAGGGTTTGCTGTAAAGACACTGAATCAATGATGTCATATAGGGTCCAAATCGTTCCGAAATGACATCACAAAGACATTGAGTTGATGATGCTGTTTGGTGTAAATGGTATAATGGGTAAAAGCACTAAATAAATGATGCAACCCACAGAAATGATGTCATAAATACCATCAGTAAGGAAATGATGTCATCAGGTGATGGCATAAATGATGGGTACAGGGTCTTTGCTGCACTGCAAGAAGGACCCACAGTAAGTGAGGTAAGATGAAGGTAACTGACATTTTACTGAAGTTAGTTTAATATTAGTTCATTAGTAAAGTATCAGCACGCTAATAGTCAACGTACCTTTCTAAACAGAAATATCTCTTCAAGTGGAACATCATTAATTTATGGATTATTGATCAATGCCTAATGATTGCGACCTATTAGCAATTCACTGTTGATCCGTTCACATTGATTCTGATTCATCAATTTATTCAAAGCTCCAGCAGGAGAAACCCCCAGCTGGGCTCATCCAGTTCCACCCCTGCCATGGGCAGGGACACCTTCCGCTGTCCCAGGTTGCTCCAAGCCCCAATGTCCAACCCAGCCTTGGTGCTGGCACACTCTTGGAATCTCCCCCACACTTGGGGATTGGTTGTATCCAGGCAGGAAAGGCTGTTTTCAGGAACAGACGTGGCTCAGCAGGATTAAGCCCAGGCAGCAGCCCGGGACAGCTATTCCTAAGCCTCTTGGATGGCCCTTTGTCATTCCCAACAGGGAGGTCAGGCTCCCAGGGAACCAATTTGCACAGGCTTCAGGTTCATATTATCTGCCAGAAAATGCCCATCCTGGGGGAACAACCCTGGACAGGGGGGATTTATTGTACAGCTACCCCGAGGGAAGTGTTGACAACATTAATCCTATTAGAGCATTAGTGAGATGGCATGGCAAGAAACGATAGTCAGGAAGGAAACAGCGCCCTGCCGAAAAGGAGGAACCCCCATAAGGAATGTCCCCATCTGGATGGCAGCGCACAAGGGGAGCAAATGGAAAGATACATTGGGATTGGGATTGGGGAGCAAATGGAAAGATAAATTGGGATTGGGATTGCCAAACCTTCCAAAGGCTCCACTGCCCCAAGGGAGATGCACCAGCACCCCCACAAGCCTTCAGTATTCCTAAACTCTTCCTGGGGCAACCAGGCTCATGCAAGCCAGCCTGGTCAACCTGGGAAAATCCAGAATCGAGCTGCCAGTATTAGATCTACTCACAAATAAATTCCTTTTAAGGGATGAGAGAATCAAAACTGTCAGTGTCTGGGCTGTCCCCAGCACCGCTCTCCTGGATTTCTCCAGAACCCTTCTCCAAAGCCATCCTCTTCCATCTGCATTTCCCTTCCTAACTACCAAACAGTTTGCACAGGGTGAAAGCTGTTGCCTGGATCTTGAGGTCAAGCAAAACTTGTCCTTTCTTCACCAGTGCTGACGAAAATCTGTGAGGAGCTGCAGGTCACAGCAGACCTTTAAATCACTTCCAAGCTGGCTGTAAATTCGAGTTTTATTACACAGAGAATTTTCACTCAGAATGGTTCAACTCTGTCTTTAGAAAGCGCAGGATCTGATAGCTCTTTACAGAGGCCCAGGATACCATTGTGTTTCACCTGTCCCCGTGCATAAATTACTATTTATTCAAGCTTAATTCTTAATTTTGCTTGGGTAATGTCTGCAATCACTTGTTGATCGGGATAAGTCATGAGGGCTTTTTCAGATTTTGTTTTGTTTATGTGCAAAGATCAGCAAAACACGTCTCTTGCTCAGTGTTCCTGAGACACACCGGTACATCCAGTCCCTCCCATGTGTGTTGTCATCCTCCCATGCCTGGGAGAGGGGGAGCTGGATGTGTGGCTCTGCTATCTCCACAATCTCCTGGCTGGCAACCACGCTGGCGAGATAACAAATGCCTGAAATACGGGAAAAGTTTTAATCAGACCTTGCGGATCTTCCCACGCTGGGGAACGGCCCTGCAGGAGCCAGGCTCAGCACACGCAGGAACCCCTCTGTGGGCAGCACGAAATGATTTTGACCTTTTGCCATGGAAAAAACCCAGGTTTTGTATTAGAAGTCACAATTTGTGAAGTGCAAGGTTTGAAATAGGTGTTAGCTGTCACAGAACAAAATTGGAGCCTCTTTCTGCCTGGAGATGGTGACACCCAAGGGTTGCTCCCAAGCTAAATTGCCCTGTGACTTTATTTTAACTGAGATTTTATTAATGATGACTGATGTCTCACATCTCCAGAGCTGACACAGAACTGGAGCCCAACGGCCAGCAGAGCTCCTGCAGAGTGAAATAGAGGCAGATATCAGAGTTTGCTCCAACATTGTACACTCTGGTTTTGGGGATCTTGAGACAGGACATGTTCATCCCAGTCCAGGATCACAAGGGAATTCTCCCCAATATCCCATCTAACCCTGCCCTCTGGCAGTGGGAAGCCATTCCCTCTTCTCCCGTCACTGTGCTCTTCTAAAATGTCCCTCTCCATCTTTCTTGTAGATTTCCTTTAGGCACTGGAAAGCTGCCAGATGGATTTAGGAGGAGAACTCACACCCTGCTACCCCTCACCTGCTCCGAGCAAGCCATGCTGATACCAGAATTTAATATTTTGGGGGCACTACATATGCTCAGAAGCCTTCCGGGTGGCTTCTTTGAGGCCACACCTCGAGGGCTGTGTCCAGTTCTGGGCCCTCCCGGCCAGAGAGCCCTGGAGCGGCTGGAGCGTGTCCAGGGCAGGGAACGGAGCTGGGAAGGGGCTGGA
>NW_024581358.1:39931-40302 GCF_017639235.1 Corvus kubaryi
ATGGGCTGGGAGGGCTTTTCCAGCCTCAGGGATCCTGGGATTCTGTAGAACACAGCGAGCAGCGGGCTGCCCCTGTGAGCCCCAGGCTGTGCTGAGCAGCGAGGGGCTGCGGATCCCTGTGGGAATAGGAGTGGGAATGGGAGTAGGAGCAGGGATGGGAATAGGAATGGGAGCAGGGATGGGGATGGGGATGGAGATGGGAGCGGGGATGGGGATGGGGATGGGATGGGGGTGGGAATAGGAATGGAAGCAGGGATGGGGATGGGGATGGGAATAGGAATGGAAGCAGGTATGGGGATGGGGATGGGAATAGGAATGGAAGCAGGGATGGGGATGGGAATAGGAATGGAAGCAGGGATGGGGATGGGGAT
>NW_024581359.1:0-39534 GCF_017639235.1 Corvus kubaryi
CCAACGAAAACCCTCTTCAAAAACATTATAAACATCAGAAACAGAGCAATTTAGAAATAGTTTTCTACTTACCGGACCACAAATCCTGAGAAATCAAGCAGAAAACCAGCACTCAGCAGCTGAACTGGATACAAAGGAGCTGCCGAGGCTTCACGAAGATTAATTTGAAGGTGGCAGCGTGTCAAAGCCAAAATGCAACCCACACCCCCAGCAGGCAAAGCAACAGAAAGCACAGGCAGGACTCTGAAACAAAGCAAGGCCCTGCACACAGGGCCAAGGGCAGCCTCCCCAGCTGCTGACACTGCGGCCATGCACGGGCAGCTGGCCCTGGGACAGCGCATCCGGGGAGCGGGAAGGGTGGCAGGAAGGAGCGTTCCGGCTCTCCCTGGGGACACGGTGGGCACACCGAGGCACTGGCACTCGACTGTGATGCTTCTTCTCAGGGTCCTGCCTGACCACCCTCCGCAGGGCACGAGACCTTCACTCCAGGCCGGTCAGGTCAGAAGAGCAGCTGTCATTTAAAGCCCAGGAAAGCAAGAACTTAACAATTTAAAGATAAGCCATCAGTCCTGCCTCAGCAGCACCTGTTAATACTAACTTCCTTTTGAAAAGTTAGACAAGAAAAAACTCTTTAATGTATTATAGACCCAAAAAACAGGGCGAGGAGGAGATGGATGGTGGTGATCATGTTCCTCCCCCAAAGCCTCTATGTGGTGACTTAATTTCACTCCTTTGCCTGTGACTGTACAGTCTGGGGGGCTTTTCCCCCATTTCAGACAAAACATCCTTCATTGTTTTCCATTTCCAGCTGTCTTACAGACTAATACATCTGCACAGAAAATGCAAAAACAGCCCTTAATCGAAGACACCATCCCCACCACCACACCCCCTCTGCATCTACAAAAACCTTGTCAGAAAATTGTTGCTGCTTTTTATAGCAGGGTTCCTGGAAACAAGAGCAAACCTTTAGTCCCCTCAAAATGTGAGAGTAAAAACCTAATTAAGGCATTTTCTATTACCCACTGAGAAATCTGATGCCTTAAAATAATCAGACACCAACACAAGTAACAGCAACCTCCCAAGTGTATTTTGAAGCAAAACACAACCATAATACCAAAGACCATGTCCTTATTGCTGCTCAGAAAACAGAGATGAACAAAGTGTGCAGTTTTATTTCACAGCACTAAAAATCCACAAGTTCTCCAAATTCATCCAGTTAGTACCAGGATCATTACAAATCTGCATTTGACAGCTCCACACTAACCAGAACAGCAGCAGCTCTTACTAGAGAGAAAAAATTCACTTGCCAGAAAGATTAACCATTTAACAAATTAAAATGTACTTCACAGGTATTGAAGGCCAGCATCTGAGAGCACTGGTGGTATTTTCCATCAGTGAAAGCTTCCAGTTTCAGAAAGGTTGCAAAGAGAGTCCTTGACAGATGGCTGAGATGAGGCCTCCAGAGCCACAGGAAGGAGGAGAAAGCATTATTTGTCTTGCAGGACTTTTGCAGGATGTGGGAATGTGGCAGCCAGATCAAACACTGCATACTGAGCTAGTGCCCAACTTTGGAGAAGTTTTTTGATCCATTTTAGGTTCCTTTTTTTAAGTATCTAAACAAATGTCTATGTTTATTAGATAAAAGGATAAAAGCGAAGTCACCTCCCCAGTGCTCAGAACCAGAGTAAGTGCCTGGAGTACTTACACGTCCCAACACTTCTGTAGTGCTACAATGGTGCAGTTTCCACACTGAGCCTCTAACTCTGCCAAAGGAGTGAGTCAGAGCATCCTCTAAACACAGATCAGAGCCCCAACAGCACATTTTCCTTTCCAGTTAATTGCTGACAGCCACTGAAGAGAGATCTGTTACACTGGGGGTATGAGGGAACAGGCTCTGAGGAATCCCCCACAGAATTTAACCATACAATCAACCTGCTAATACACAAACAAAGGGTACTCCACAATACAAGGAATTTTTTGGTTCCTGCACCTCATCTGGCACACAATCAAAAAAGCGGTCAAGTGCAATGTATTCGTCCCTCCATAAGGAGGAAGGATGTATCTTTTAACAAATACGATGTCTTAAAATCAGTCTTGCTGAACTGACAACAGAATCCTCCATTCATCTCCCATAGTCAGGCTTTCATCCTTTCTCATGAATCATTACTGACTCACAGAAAAAAATATTTGTTCAAAGGTGGATTTTCTCACTCTTGTATCTGCTATTTTCAAACTTGACTGCCTTTGAACAAAGGCTCATTTCTCTGTAGCCTGACTCAAATGTTGCAATAAAGTTCCTAACTGGGATCTGTCACAATCATCACCATCAGTTGACTTAGTCTGAAGGTAGGATCATGTGAAAAAGGAGACATGTAAAGGTGATTGAGCAGTAGTCATATGCAGGGGCTGACAATTATCCTGACCTATATTCCTCTGGTCGTTGCAGCACTGAACTCCTCCCTAACCATTTCCCCAGCTTCAGAAAGAGCTGCAGATTTAACACAGGCAAGTGCAGAAATATTTGAGTCGGTATCTTCAGTGATCTCTTGGTCCCTGCAGCAAGGAGTGCACTAATGAAACACGGCCCCACAACCACAGGTAGGGAATTCCCTTAACTCAGAGAACAACAGCAAAAAGCAGGTGATCAGTTGCTCCTTAACTTACAGGTATGTAAACCTGAAGTGCTTTTATACAAGGCATATTAAGAAGAAAAAAAGTGACAAAAGGCTGAGTCCCCAGAAAAATTCTTTTTAAAAAAATCATACACTAAGTGTAACTCCTCAACTTGGAGTTTGGCTTGCTTTCTCCTGTTTTTGTAGCAGTGAAGTTCCTATTTCTGGGGGTGAGCCTACAAAAAGGACTTACCAGGTGCACTATAGACATTTATACCCTCAACTGCTGCGGGCTATGCTGTGGTAATCACTTATTCCAACCCTCCCCCTCCTGCCCAGAAAACACAGCAAATTAGACCCCACTTTACAGGGTGAGCTCTGAACACTCATTAGAGGGTGAGAGTGCACACTTCAAGAGCTACCAGCACCATAAATCCATACCCTAATCTGCTTTGGGGCAACTTGGTCAAACAGCCATTCCCTTGCAGGGGATGAAGGAATTTTTAATCTCACTTAATTCAGACATTTCTTGTCAGTTATCTGCAGTTTTCCTTTTCCTGTCACACTGCAGAGCTCTAAAATACTTTGCAGCTTTCAGGCATAAGGGAACCTACTTAAAGTGCAGTTGCTTTAAAAGATCACCAGCCCTTCTATGCCATTCACCTCTTTAAAACCAGCTGCATTTCAAAAGCAAGGTAGCACAGCAAATGTGTAAGGCCTACATAAGGAGCAGCTTGTTTGGTACCTTAAAGTTAGCAAAAGTCAAGTCTCAGCCCAATCTTTATACAGTTCAAAAACCTGGATTTAGAGTCAGCAACAATTCCATTGCAAGCAGGAGGCTGGAGACATCAGAGGTGCTTTCCAGCCAGAGCTGGTAGGAAAACTGTCAGAGCCATGGCACAGACTAACCTGAATGCCCCGGCCCAAATAACACCAGAAATGGATGGTGTTAGTGAAAGGACACCCCAGAGCACTTAGAGAACAACTGCTGCATGTCCCAAAGCACCTTAAAGAAGAGTGGTGACTTTCCACACCCTCACTATTTTCTCTTTTTCTCCTACTTCTTTTGAAAGATAATGTACTTACCCTGGAGACTAACATGCTACGCAGGATGGGTTGATGATGACTGTAAGACTTTTAATTCCTTGCCCCTTTTCAAGCAGGTGATGCATGCAGGAACTCCTCCTGCTTTAAAATGCCCAGAATAGAAATGGTGCTGTCCAGGCAGAAGTTGTGCAGCTGTAGAGAAGAGCTATGTACCCTCTCCCTTCTAGAAGCTTGGGAAAAGGATCAAAAAAAGGTTTGAAGTATTTCATGCGTGGCACAGGAAAACAGCAGCTAGAAACACAGGCAGCACAAAGCAGTACTGAATCAATCCAACCACCTTCAGATCCAATAAAATAGAAGCTGCCCCAGGTCTTAAATCCATCTATGGCCCATTCATAACAGCACTGGCCAATGAAATCAGCTTATGAGTACATATAAACCCACAGGTACTTGTGTCTTGCATCACGCATTCGTTACAACTTCCCTGTGACAGCAGTTGTTTTTGCAGCTCTGCTTATGCAACAGAGAACCTGTGCACTGAGCTGAGACAGCCTCCCAAATTTGCAAGGTTAGAAAGTCTACACAGCAGCAGCAAATCATCCAAAGTGCTTGTTCCCAGCGCCTGTGGAACTGAACCCAGACCAACATGAAGAAGGCCCGCTCTGTTCACTCCCTCACAGCTCATCCACAGCAGTGATGTTGACTTTGGGCAATTCGCACTCCTCTTTGAAGTGGCAGTTTTCCAGGATGTCCTTGTAGTAGTCCTTGAGGTCCGCGTAGGTGGAGATGGTCTCGTTGGAGTGATGGAAGGACAGCAGTTTCTCATTGAGCAGCAGCTGCACCTGGTACTCCTCCTGGGAGGCGTTCACGTGGTCGCAGTGGTAGAGCACGAACACCAGGTTGGCTGCGTAAGGCACAATGCGGCCGCTGCGGAATTTCCGCTGCGTGTGCCAGGCGTAGTTGTTGGCCAGGAGAGGCTCATCATCTTTGAAGTAACCCATCAGGGCAAGCAGGGGCTGGAGGGTCTCTGCGTGCCCAACTTGGACAATCAAAGGCGAAGAAATGGGTTTGGAGCTACAAAAGAAAAAAAGGTGAAGGGATGAGCAAGAGCCTGTGCTTTAAAACAAAACAGCAACACACTGCACAGCAGCCATGGCCAAAGGACACCTTGAACTTGTGTTACTCCCGAGTAAAACCTCTTTGGGAATTTCAGTCTGGTACAGACATTTTAAATGCAGCTTCCTGAACTTTGTCCAGGTATCGATCCCAGGCCAATGCAGTGAGATTCAGCAAGGCCAAGTGCAGGGTCCTGCCCTGGGGTCATCCCAAGCCCTGCAGCTCCAGGCTGGGGCAGAGGGGCTGGAAAAGGCCCATCAGGAAAGGCCCTGAGGGTGCTGTGCCAGAGGGGCACGAGGGGGAGCCCAGGGGGGCACGAGGCCAATGGCTGCTGGGCTGGGCCAGCCATGGGGTGGCCACAGGCCCAGGGCAGAGCCCGTCCCCTGTGCTGGCCCTGCTGAGGGACCTCAGGGCTGTGTCCAGTTCTGGGCCCTCCTGGCCAGAGAGCCCTGGAGGGGCTGGAACGTGTCCAGGGCAGGGAACAGAGCTCAAGCCCCTCACTGGATGTGAGAGAGTCTCCTTCAAATCATCAGCAGCATTTACCAAATTTAGTCTGAAGACAGTGATCCAGTGATGCAGGAGAACAGTTGTCCCTCCCCAGTTTACCAGTCCAAGTGACCAGCAGGAATAGTGCTAATGCTAATTCCTGAGGACACCAAGCAGTCCAGAAGGAGATGATGCTCCCTCAGTAACAGGTCAGTAAATCAAGCCACTGACTTGTAGCACAAGTGAGGACAGTTTATGTAACAAAAGGTTTTATGTAACAAAAGGTTACACACTGCTCAGCCAAAGGGGAGATAAGAACTGGCTTGCTGTGCCAGGAAGCACCAGCCAAAAGGAAAATCTGACCCTTGCTCCAGAGAAGGATGATGGCTTTTGGGGACCATTTCCAAGTGGCCCAGGTCACTTGATCTAGCACAGGTAAATACAGGTTTAGCTTTCAGGAGACACATCTTGATTGGTCTCAAAAGGCGGCATTTCCCCCCCTCCAATCCAAAGCAATGGAAAAAATGGTTAACGGGGAGACTTGCCTGTGGACTGGAACTTTGATCAGCTCAGCAGGAATTCAGTGCTGGGCCAGGATGGGCCCTACCAGCTCAGTGTAGCCGTGGTGTTTTTGGAGTCTGACACACACCTTGTACCATGCTCCTGGTGAACCTGAGCCCTTCTGACTCCACTCCTCAGACTCTTCCCTTAGGCAAAACATCCCTTGAAAAATATATCCAAACCCTGCCTCTGTTTTCCGTTCAAAAGAAGCAGCACTCAAACCACAGAAAGGTTCTCTATGGAGGACAGAGTATTTTTTTTTCCACCTATGCCTTTGCTGCACCAAGAGCTTTACATTCACCACACTCTTCCAGCTCCTCCAAAATCAGTGTTCCTGCCCATGTTCTCCCCTTGCTATTTATGACCCCTCCACTCATTTTAAAATCATAAAGCTTTTGGATCCTTGAATCCCTTTCTCTTCCCTTCCCTCTCTTGTCCATTTGAGCAGCTGATGTGTATCCTTCCTGTCCACACACACCTGCAGGGAAGTATTTTTAGGTTTAAGACACATTCACATCCCTCCTGTCAGAGCAGCAAGACACAGATGTCTATGGAAGGAGACAGAAGGCCGTTCCTTTGATCTCCTGCAATCTGCAGCTCAGAAGTCTGCTGGGCCAGAGGTGGCTTCTAGGTAATGAATCATTCCTTTGCCAAATCCCTCCTTAAATCCACGTGAGTTTCCAGCACACACAACATCCTGTGGCAAGGAGTTGCACAGCTTCGTGCACTGATCTTCATTTTTTTCTATTTGTAGATGCCAAGTCCCATTTAATCCTCTTTGTTCTACTCACAGCTTTCCAGCAGTGTTCTTCCCAAGCTGAGAAATCCTACCTTAGTCCTTCCACAATTTTTCACATGAGCTATATCCCTTTAGATCAGAGTGTTAGAATGCACAATACTCAAGAACCATAAGCTACATCATAAATCCATGCTATACCCATGAACACTCTGCTTAATTCCTGATATCCAACATGGAATCATAGAATGGTTTGGATTGGAAGGAACCTTAAAGATCATCTCATTCCAACCCCCTGCCATGTCAGGGACACCTTCCATGGATCAGGCTGCTCCAAGCCCCATACGTCTGAAGTTTGAGATATCTCCGGACAGCTACAACAACCTCGTAATTCAGCTCCTGAGTTTGAGTCCTCCCACATTCAATACAACAGGTGATAAGGAGATCGTTTTTCCCTCATGTGGATTACTTGACAGCTCTGCAGTTTTCCAGCCCAGTCTCACCAGGCCCTTTTACAATCTTCCCAGTAGAAACACTTCATCTTATTTATCTTGATTAAAACCGCCACATTTGCAATGCCACTGAACTTGTCACCTCCTTTTCCTGCGTCATTTACAACATTCCGAGCGGGCCAGATTGCTCCAGCTCTATCTCTGCTAGGGAAAATTGATCCGTTGTCCCTACCCTCCATTTCTTGTAATTTCATCAATTTTTTTCCCTGTGTAAGGACATTCTGCCTTAACCCCATCTGCTTGACTTCTTTAGATAAGGAAACCTGTTGAGAAAGATGTTTGGAAATCATGACTGTGGCTACCAGATCACCTTATTTAGTATTTGCTGATCCCTGCCAAGAGCTCCAAGAGGAATGCTTTCCTTTTCAAGGGCCATCCTAACACTTCCCAGGTGTATCAAGGTGCTCAGCAGTACTAGTCTGGAGCATTATTTCTACAAGACTGGCCTGGAATTCTGATTCTCTCCCAGAGCTACTTTTTAAATTCTTCCCTTATTTAATTATTTGTACTTTCATGCCGTCCCAGCTGCATGGTGGTCAGTGGTAAGTAAGAACGAAGCTGGAAATAGAAATATGCTGCTAGAATCTCCAAAACAACCCTACACAGGCATTACTGACTCCACAGGGAATGGATTTCACATCCCACCACTCCAAAAAGGCCTCAGAAATGCTAAGACAAAAAAAAAAAAACCAAAATTAACATTCTGGCTATCAATGCTGGCTTTAAGCAAAGTTTGGCTTTACTTTTCAGTTGATGCTAAGTAGGAATGTTGAAACAAGGAAATCACAAAAGATATAGCAAAAACTAAATCATAAAAAAACCAGTGAGGCATATGTTCGCAAAGCAGGAAACAAATTACAGCACAGGCAAGTTTTTAAGAACAAGGGAAGAAGTGACAAAAGAAGGACTAAACAAGATACTCATTCTCAGTCTGAACTGAGTTTTTCCTTCACCTGCTTTAGTCTCATGAGGTCCTCATGCCAACAGGCCAAACAGCCTTGGGAGGCAAAACAAACCTCTCCCACTCAGAGCTATCCCACTGGATTAGTTTAATGAGGATTAAAACTGTTTCCTGATACGACACAATCCTGAGTTCTCCACAGCCTTTTTAACATAGCATGCCTGGTGATACTGGTGATTTCCCAGACTGCTCCAGCACTCTCTGTTCAGTCTCCAGGGTCAGGACTCCAGCTCAGATGTGGTTTCCTATCATCCAGCAGTGACAATCAAAATGGCCATCAAGGTCCAACAGCAATATTTTTGATTGTGGGGAAAATGATGACAAATTAGCTCTTCAGAGAATACACACAGGCAAAGGTTACCACTGCCCCTGCATTTCTGATAAAGCCAGAACAAGCAACAAAACACTGATAAACAGTAGCACAGGCTAATAAAATATTAAGTGGCAGGCTTGATGTTGCCACTCAATTTGCCTCACAGTTGATCAATGACTCAGCATCTTGTTGGAAGCATCAAAGTTCTCAACATCGTACTCTGGCAATTGCTAATGATATTTCAATCCCCTTTTCCCCCTCCCTTTTATTTACTAGTATATGGCTTGGGAAAGCCCACTGAGTAAACCTCATTCCCATCTTTGAAGGGAAATGAAGGGACTGTGCATAAAACTCTGCCATAAAATATGAGGAGCTTGTTTGGAAGGGATTGGTTTCATATTCATCTCATGGGGCACTTTCAAATGAGCTGAAGGGGCTCTCAGTAGGCAGAGCACAAGCAGGGTTCCTTGGAGAGATGTGCCAGCTCCTGAACTGCCCACACTGGGGTTTTACAGATTTTTTTTTTTTTTTAACCTTTTAAATAAATCTTCCTACAGATGAAAATGAAGAAAGTATTGAACAATTCAGTAGCACAAGCCAGAAGCCAAGTCTCACCATGGGGAAAAAAAAAACCATCGTGGAGAAGCACAGATGTGGGATTTATTATCCAGGCAAATTCTAGTTCTCCTGCATCTCAAGATTTGGGTTTAACTCAATCTTCTGCATCAGCTCACCCATCCTCAAGAGCAGATCATTCCTACTCTTCCCAGGACTACTGACAGTTCATTCTCCATATGGAAAAAGTGAACTTTCTTTTAACCAAAATTTATTTCGTAAGCACTGATTGGCCTTTCAGTTAGAAATAACCCAAACCCCAGGAAATAGTGGGATAAGAAGAAACATTTCCTGCTGCAAAGCTCAACTGGCCAACCTTCAAAGCTCATGTAAAAATCCCTCCAACAACTGCAAAGAAGGTAAGCTTTAACACCTGTTTAACAAGCATGCTTAGACTACATGCTATGCCTTTCCTCCCTAATAAAAAAGCCAGGTCACAGGACTCCAAAACCTGTTTTCAACTATGGGATGAATTCTTCATCCTTCTCACTTCCCCCTGTGATTTATTGAAAAAAAAAAAAAAAAAAAAAAAAAAGCAAGCTGGACAAACTCTAAACATACCAGGAAGCAGCAGAGATCAGGGAGTGGTGAGCAGCAGTGGTAGGACTCAGGGCAGCAGAAATATTTAACAGTGGTGATGCTCAGAGGATTATCACCAGTGGGAAGAAAAATAAAAAAAGTTTTAAAAAAAAAATCTGTCAAATAGTATTAAGTCCTTATATGTCAAAATTTTCACCATGAATAGTAGAGGAGAAGACAGCCAATTATTCCCAGAATCAGTGCCAACACAACAAAACGCCACCACTAATACTGACAAGATAAAATTTTTCTTCTGTTGCAACAAGGAACAAGCTCACTCATGACAAAAGCAGACTTGAAAAGCTGACTGGACTACACAAAACTCATTAAAAAGCCTGATTAAAAGGCTCTTATCTAGTCCTGCAACACTTAATCACTCAGAGCTAATTAGGCTTCCTTGTGTTTCACTGCAGAGCTGCTGCACTTCCAAAGGCTCTTTCCTGGCTGATCCCACCTCTCCCATTGTTTCAAACCTCAGAGATTTGCAGGAGCACCAGGCTGATGCTCAATGTTGATCCATCACAACGAGCCAAAACCAAACCAAGAGGGCCATGCCACTTGTCAAACCCTTCCTGCCCAAGGTGGACACCGGTCAGACCAGTTCATTTGCCTGTTACTTGCCTAGGTACTGTTTCATTTGGGTTTTTCACTCTCACATAAAAGGGTATGACTCTATAAAAGTTGCTGAGATACTTTTTCAGATCAACCCTGAGCAAGCATGTAGTAACTAATTAATGTGAGATTAAGGACATGCTGGGGAGTCTGAAAGGCACAAGAAACTTTAAATCTCTAGTTCTGGGCAGACAGATGAACAGCCACATTCCCTGGGGAGAGCCCCTGGGCTGCCCAGCTCTCTGAGAGAAGTCAGCAAATACACACACTTCAGAAAAGCAGACACAGAGATGCTGCTGAGTGTGCCACAAGGATCTGTGGAGAACTTCACACCTCTGGCTTCCCCAGAAGCTCCCTTCAATCTTGTCAGAAGTCCTACCTTTGAAAGATGGAGCAATCAAAGCCAACCATATACTATGATACAGAGCTGCTGACTGAGACATTGGTTGTTTATTAATCAAAGTCACCCCGGCAGCAGTGAAGGGGTTTTAATAAACAAACTGACTGAACATTTTGAACCTGAGCAAAAGGGGATTTTCAATCTAATTATTTCATTGCTACTGCATGCATAGAAGCTTTTTGCTTAGTTCCCTTTGTACATACAATAAAAAGAGTTTTGAACTGCAGAGTGGTTTTAGATCACCCATTATATTCCTTTGTACCGAGTCATAGATTTGGAAGGAGCAATTAGGGCACAGTGGTAAATGACTCCTGAAAGGTTACCAATTTTGTTGGGAAGTGACCTGCAAAGAGGAAAGCAAATTATATGGGACAATAACAGCTACCAATAAACCAGTATTGGTCACTGCCAAATTAGTCTGTTTATTGTACAGCTTTGTGGTATAACTCACGAAGATCACCTTCACTTCATCTGGAACCATATTCAAATTCAAATAAATCTTTTTTTTTTTTTTAATACCTTGGATCCATTTACCCTCTCAGAGGAAACCACACCAAATATTCTGCAATGCATATGGGCAGCTAGGCTGGTATTATCAATACACCCTGTAAATACTGAGATGGCTGCACAAAGCACCCTCCCAGTTTCCAGAGCCTTATGGCAACCCATTTGGACAGTACAAGCAGTAACAGGTATTTCATATTCTTTCACCAGCAGGAAATGTTAAATACTTGAAGCTAGAAGGAAAAAAATGAAGAGTCTAAAATAGCTTTAGTGAACATGCTTAAAGTGTGCCCAAGTGTGCAGCTGCAAAGGTTTTTAAAATCAGATGAGCAGCTTCATATTGCATTAAGTTCCAAAAGGCCTGGATTTCTCATCAACACACTGAGTTTCTGTGGGCAGAATACTGTTCATTAAACTGCTGGGAAAATCAGCAGTGAAAAGTAATTCTCCACTAGCTTCTCTGGCTATTTTCTATCCCTAGCAGGCAGACAGAAAAAACACAATTCTTAGTCCATAAAGCACTTTATAATTGTGAAGACATAAGACAACTGCCCAACTATGCCATTTCAGCACAGCAAATCATATGGGTTTGATGTGGAACAAGTGAAACTTTTAACCAAAGTTTATCTCCTAAGCGAAAAAGCTTTCATTTCATATACATCTCTTGTGATACATTTCATTATATTTTTGTAACTAAGAAAATATGTATGGAAGAAAGAGTCCCAGCCCCCAGCCTCTCCCTAGAAATGTGATCATGACACTTCCTTCCAGACTGGAAAAGAGGTATGGAGGAATGTGGTGGTCCTGAAAGGTCCACTGGGCTGGTTTCTACTAAAGAATTAACCTTTATTAGACATTGATACTTTATTGCTACTGGGCTGCAGAAGAACAGGGCCCATGCATTGTGCTAACAGGAGGTGGTCATTAGTACAACTACTGGCAAATCCTGCATCAGACCCAAGTTCCTGAATAGAAATTCCACCTTTCCACCAGCTCTCTGGATGGGGCAGTTGCCAAAAGCAATCACAGAGTGAAAATCCCTTTTACAGCTTTTAACACCATCTTGTTGTACAGCAAGACCTACCCAGAAGAGACTATTGCTAGTTTAAACCACAGAGTTATACTGGAATTCACACGATGAAAGATCTTAAAACACCTGAAATTCTGCACTGCAAGTTGAAGGTGGGACTAATTAGCAAGAGGTATTTATTACCACCTTCATCATATTCTTAAGGATAGACTAATCAGCAGGAGGGGTTTTCCACCAAAGAAATAAAACAAGCTTTTATAAGGCAACTAAGTTCGGTGGGCAGATTGCAAGGGCAACAACCACCTCATGGAAGAAACAGGTTTTCTCTTTTTAATTTCACTCTAACTGGGAATGAAAACAGAACAAAGCTATTGAACATAAATGCATAAAGTGTGCTACAAAAACACAGCTTTGCCAACACTGCTCTCCACTGCCAAGTCTGGAGCAGAACAGACAATCCAGATCCTTCAGCTTCTTCCCAGAACAGAAGTGCTTCCCTTTCTAATTCTGGATAGCCCGATCTAAGCTTTCCAAAAGGAAAAGAGATCATGGAGCAAAGGTAATGCCCTGGAAGTAAATTTCTTGCTCTTTTTAGAGTTTTTAGAGCAAGCAGTCAGTTATAAATCAGTGCTAAACACTATTAAATTGAAACAACATTCCACTGAAAGATATTTCATCATCACGAAAGGTCATTTTCTGAAAATGCTGCAAAAATATTTAACCTGTTGCCTTAAAGTTGACCATCACCATACAAAGAAAGAAGAGACTGGCATATCTTTTTATCTGTATGTTTTCTTGTTTTCATTTGTACTTGTACACTGCCACAGGATGTCTCTCTCCATAGATGAAAGAGATAAATCTCTCTCCCTAGATGAAACAGGATTAGCTGCACCTCCGCTCCCTAGATTCCAAGAGGGACAAGCTGTTCCAAGACAGTGGTCCTGCTAGATTCCCACATCCTCTCCAGGTTACCCAACCCAGTTTATTCCCAGGTCTCCAGTGCTTTACGACTGCCACCTTCCGTTGTGGAAGGGAGTAACACATTCCTGTGGCACTCTGCTACCTCAGCTCTCCGGTTCCTGTTTAGGATGACGCTCATCCTGAACACTGCTTGCATCCAGCTTGGAATTTTGCAAGATTTAGGGTCCTGATCCTTCACACTCACTGCCTGCTTCCCTCTGTGATGGCAAAACAACACGAGAGCCCCAGGGATTGCAAGTGAACTTCCACAGCCAATGCTGAAAGACACGAAGTTACCAGTTTTTTGGGAGCTCTGCCTCGGACACCTGCTCTTCCCACCTCTCAATTTAGCAACTGCTGATTCAGCTCCAAATAAACCAGAAACCTCCATCTGTACCTCCTTCTTCCAATTACAGCTTTCAGGTTTTTTTTAACTGTTATTACTAAACTTACAGGGATGTTTTATACACAGTTGAGACACACAGCTGGCTACTAGTGCGTGTAATGTAAGGACTGCAAGGCTGTCACTGCTCGAAGAGGAAACGACATTAAAAGGGAACAAAATGGATCACTCCATTCCATTATACAATCTTATGGCCCTATCCTTGATATCCTGTACTTCTATAAAATTTCCATGCTCATCTGCTAAGTTATTAATTAACGTGACTGATTATTAACTACGAATTTGTAACTGCTCACTTTACATACGGAAAGTGCACGCAGGTTGTAAATTAACATTTAAGCAAAAAACGTTTAACAACGACATTTTAAACAAAAAAAGCTCATTGTTTTAACTCAATGTCTCCTCTCAAACTGTGCAGGAAGAGAACACCACTATCAAACAGTGGCTGGCTGTCCCCCGAAGGCCTGTGTGGATTAGCAAGTTAAAAGATGGAAATACTCCAGCTGAGCACAAAAGCATCAATGAAAGTAACAAAATATACTCTTTAAAGTAACACTGCTCCAGTAAAAATTGTATTTCTCCCCATTAAAATTCAAGCTCCAGCTCTCCTAATGTTGCCAGGTTTGGAAGTTAAGTACTGAACTCCTATTCACATGAAATCCAGCTCAGGATTGATCACAGAAAGCTCGTACCAAAGCACTGAAACCTTTTGATTTACCTTTTGCTCTCTTCCACTGCTTTGTCCAAATGCTGGAAGATATCTTGGAATAAAATGCAGCTGGAGCGACTGTTGATGTCATAGCCATATCCTCTCTTCCAGTATTGCTTCAGGTCATTCAGGTATTCCAGCACCTAAAGTCAGAGCTCACAGGTTTTTATTATTGCATCAAGGGAAAACAAAAAGCCCACAGCCTGAAGCAATGACACAAAAACAACCCCAAGCATCAAGGCTCCAGTCAAAACCACTTCAGCATAAAACCAGACAACAGCTCAGACCAAAGAGCCACCAAGTTCAGCATCTGGCTACGCTCACGGTCAGGTGAAGTGCTGCACATCACAAGACAACCATTATCCACTGCTTTTTTAGCACTTCTGATTTTGTCTTTGGCTCATCATTCTTCCCATAGAATCCATCCCACATCTTTAGCTGAGCTTGTCTGGTTTCACGTTCCAGAGATGTGCACACATCTCAGACAGAACTGTGCCTTGGAATTATTCAAGAGCACACGGTGCTCTCCTTGTTCTTTGTTCCTTTCCTGACAATTCCTGGCATCAAAGTCTTTTCCCACCTCTCTGCTGAGTTATTTATAAGGACACTGAACAGGGCAGGTCTCAGCAGATGCCCATGGTGATCCTGATTCTCTTATAGAGAGGACACCACTTACTCCTAACTGCCCACCCTGTAGCCAAACACCTACCTAGGCAAAGGTCTCCTCTTTTCCCAGGGCTGCAAATTTCCTTACGAGCCTTGGAGGAGCCTTACTGAACATCAAAAGTTACACCAAACAATTTTGAAAGAAGATGAACAAACATTTCCTCTCATTAATCTGCGTTCTACTGGGTTTTATTAACAGGCATTTATCTGGTTTAGAGATCTGATAGTCCTCAAAACCAAACAGAGTCTCAGAGGCCCTAGAAGACCTCATTTGATGTACCCTGGAGTAGGTTTTATCATGTGATTCTACCATGTGAAAAACACACGTTACAGAATGGTTTGGGTTGGAAGGCCACTTAAGATCATCTCATTCCAAACCCCTGCCACAGGCAGGGACACTTTCCACCAGACCAGGCTGCTCCAAGTCCCACGTACCTTGGCATCTTCTTCACTGAAGAGTGAACACCATGGGGAGGTCACATTTTTTATAGCCAGCTCGTATGAGCAGGTGAGAAAAGCCACTTGAACAAGATCTGCAATTAATCCAACAAACAAGCAAGAGATAAACCACTGCTACACAAGCAGCAACTTCCTCTCAATTTACCTCTAAAACGGACTGCAATTACTGTTTGGCAATGCAAACAACGAAATCCAATAGGTAATTGGCAGGACAAAGGCCAAGCACCAAAAATATGCAGTTTAACAGAATTATTGCACAAAATCCGGATTTTGGGCTGCAAGCTCTTCACGTTAGTCATTACAAGGGGAAAACAAGAGCACTTCACATTAAATGCTGCCCATCTTCTGATGTGTTATAGGTGTCAGCTGCTGGTGCAGCCACACAGGACAGAAGAGTCAACACAGGGAAGGTGTGAGGTCTTGGATAACTCCCCCTCCACATCAGCAGCTGAGCGTGAGCTGCAATCCCAACAGCAGCACCTATTTTGGGGGGGTTTCCCCACCACTTGACCACAGAGGGAACCCCAGCACTTCTGGACAAGTGAGTTATAACACAGACATACAGGACGGCTTCTCCTGAGGTCATTTATTTGCTTGAGCTGTAACAGGTTCCACAAAAGCTACACCTGCTCCAGAAAGCAAAATTAAAACACTCAAATCCCTCCAAAACCAGGTAAAGCTGATTTCACCTACAGGAAAGATGTTTTCAAACATCTTTTTCTTCTGACCACTAACCAGCAATCATTCATTACTGCAACACCAACACAGACTTACAGTCCCATGCACTTAATTAGAGACTGCAACTCCAATTCACAGCCACTTTAAATTACCTACTCTGCATAACTACATGTCTTGGAAGTTGTTCTTGGCCAGGCCTGGAGCCGAAGCCACCTGTAAGAGAAATTCCTTACCTGCATTTAGCTCCTCCACCGGCAAACACAAGGCACTGGCGACCTTCTCCAGGACTTTCTTCATCTCGGGCCCCTCTTTGAAGGCGTTCACCTGGCACATGGCCGCGTCATTCTCCTCCACCAGGGCCACAAACTTGGCGCAGTGATCAAAGAACCGCATCAGGGAGTCGTTCACTTCAACCTCCACCTCTGAAAGCAAACGTGGGCATCAGGGGGAGCACCACCATCCCCAGGGGTACCAGCATGTGGCCACCACAACACCCTCCAAGAGACAGTCTGCCTACAGCTGTACAGCTGTGCTCCCACAGGGATGCAGGGTCCCCCTCAACCTGGGCATGGGGGATGTGGGACTGCTCTCATGGCTTCTCTCAGCCACAGGGAGGGCAGCGGGCACCCCCAGCCCCTCTGGGAGCATCAGGAGCTCCCTCAGGGAGGATATGGGGATATGGGACTCCCCCAGCCACTCACGAAGGGCATAGGAGTACCCCAGCCCCTGGGGGAGATCAAGGCTCTCCCAGGCCCTCAGGGAGGAATAGAGCTCCCTGAGAGTGGGCGCGGGACTCTGCCAGCCCCTCTTTGAGAGCAGAGGAATCCCCCAGGCACCCCCATCCCCTTTAAGAGAGCCGGGAATCCCTTAGGGGAAGGCCAGGGGCTGCCCCAGTCCCTCAGGGAGGACACAGGAGTCCCTCAGGGAGGGTGTGGAACACCTCACGGGGCTTCTGCAGCCCCTAAGCAAACAAAGGGGGCTTTCTCAGGGCAGGTGTGAGACTCTCCCAGTCCCTCAGAGATCATGAGGCTCCCACCCGGAGGGTGCAGGACCTGCAGGGAAGGAACTCGAATCCCTCAGGTAGGCTGTGGGACTCCCCCAGCCTCCCAGCGAGCACTGGGCGCTCCCTCAGGGAGGGCAGGGGAATCCCCCATCGTCTTGGGAGAGCTGGGACTCCCCCAGCCCCTCAGGCACAGCCGGGGGGTCCCCCAGGGAAGGGGGGGGGTGTCGCGCACTCACCGTCGCCGCCGAAGTCGAGGGTGGGCCCGAGCCCGCGGCGGAAGGCGGCCGCGCTCTGCAGACAGCGGTGCTTGGAGCTGCTGGCCAGCGCCAGGCGGCGGCGGGCGGCGAAGAGCGCGGGGAAGCGGGCGGCCATGCGCCGGGCCAGCTGCTCCATGTCGCGCCGGCCCTGCGGCGCCAGCCGCCCGTCCAGGCTCTCCTCGTACCACATGGGCCAGGCGGCCAGGGCGGCGGCGGTGGGGCAGGCGGCGGTCCCCGGGGGCCGGCGGAGCAGCCGGGCGTGCAGCTCGCCCAGCCGGCGGACCTGCCCGGCCGTGGGGTAGCGGGTGCCGTGCCGGAGCACGGCGCGGAGCTGCAGCGGGGCGCAGGAGGCGGGCAGCGACCTGCCCGCCTCGGGACCCAGCGACAGCGGGTCGCGCACCAGGTACGGGTTCACCTCCTCGTAGCGGGACTTGGTGCCGAAGTAGCCGCTCAGCCCCGCACTCGCCGGCGGCAGGACGAGGAGCAGCACGAGGAGAGCGCTTTCCCCGCAAGGCGCCATGGCTGCCACTGCGCGGCGACCGCAGGAAGAGGCGGAGCGTGGCCGCCTCTTCACGGCTTCGGCCGCCCCAGGGACCGCCCCAGCCCGGCTCCGCCCGTCCCCTCACGGCTTCGCCCGCCCTTTCACGGCTTTGGCCGCCTCAGCACGGCTTCTCACGGTTTTTCTAGTCCCCTCACTGCTTCACCTGCTCCATCACAGCTTCACCCGACCGCTCTCGGCTTCTCCAGTCCCCTCACGGCTTCACCCGCTCCATCACAGCTTCACCCGACCCCTCTCGGCTTCTCCAGTCACTCGTGTCCAGGCGAGGCGCTGGCGGGAGCCCTGAGGGGAGCCATGAGCTGTCTGACCTATTTTTGCATCTGCTTTGCTTCTATGGAGCCTCACTGGCTTCACGGAGCTCAGTAAAAACAAAAAAGTCAATACCCACTCAGACAGGAGTTTAATTCCTCTGTATAGGCAGAATAACTGGATCGACTGCAGTAGGGAAAGAGAGGCAGAGACAAGGTACGTTGTCTTTCTCTGTATATAAACCCCGTGAAGCAGATGGGCTCAGGACAACCTAACCTTTTTCTTGGTGGTCCGTGTCCAAGATGTGCTAGATCTGAAAAATTTAAAATTGCTCTTCTTTTTTTCTCTGCAGTTGTGCAATGTATTATCAAATCTAAGGCTTACTATTACCAAAAGTGCACCGTGTTCAACTGGAAACAGAATGTGCTTCTGTCCCTTGGAGTTGTGTTGTAGAAAATCTACCTGTTGACATAAAGCGATAGCAGAAACTTGCTAACAAATCCCTACCATGTTTTATTCATCAAATTAATCTAATTAGCATTTATATTAGCTAGATATTAAGACCACTTCAACCAAAATCCTGGACCTAGGCCGTGCTGGGAACAGGGCAAGTGGGATGTGGAAGTCAACATTAAAGCTATCTCTGTTTCTCAGAGCTCTGTGAAAACGTCAGCTATGATGTGCGTATCTCCATCATTAGAGAAGCTCTGTCTTAGTTAGATTTGTAAAAAGTCAGTACACTCTCTTCCTTGTTGCTTCTTCATGGCAGAAATTCATCCCCAACCAGGAACACTACTGGGAGCCGCAGCTCCCCTCAGAACTTGCTTTGTCCTCTAACATGGGTGACCAAAGCCAAAAAGGGTCTTTCACAGCTGTTTTTGGCTCTTTTTTTGCTAAAAGCAGTTGGATTGCACTCAAAGTAAGGTAGTGATGTTGAGAAGGGATTGCAGGTGGCACTGCAGGGGTTGGCAGCGTGGAGTGTGTGGGTTTTTCCGTAGCATCATAGAATCTCTTGAGTTGGAAGGGACACACATAGATCATTGAACCACAGAATCCCAGGATCCCTGAGGCTGGAAAAGCCCTCCCAGCCCATCGAGTCCAAGCTGTGCCCGATGCCCAGGGCAGTCCTTGTCCCCAGCCCAGAGCACTGAGTGCCACCTCCAGCCCTTCCTTGGACACCTCCAGGCATGGGCACTCCAAAGCTCCCTGGGCAGCCCCTGCCAAGGCCTGAGCACCCTTTCCATGCAGAAATTCCTGCTGCTGTCCAAGCTGAGCCTCCCCTGGCCCAGCCTGAGGCCGTTTCCCCTTGTCCTGTCCCTGTTCCCTGGCAGCAGAGCCCGACCCCCCCGGCTGCCCCCTCCTGTCAGGGACTTGTGGAGTGATAAAGACACCCTGAGCCTCCTCAGAGTCCAACTGCTTTTAACACTCTACCAGCAAGACCAGGTAGAAATAAGCAGCTGTGTAAAAAACAAGTGGGAGCGTGAAGTTTGCAGCCAAGGATGCATCCAGCTGGGAGCCGTGTCCAGAGAACCACCAGTAGTGGTTATCATCACAGGAATCCCAGGATGGCTCAGGCTGCAGGGAGCACAGAGGGCACCTGGTGGCACCTCCCTGCTCCAGCAGGGCCATCCCGGAGCACAGGCACAGCGCTGTGTGCACACAGCTCTGCAACAGCCCCAGGGAGGAGAGCCCAGAGCCTCTGTGGCCAATGTGCTCAGGGCTGGGCACTGCCCAGGGCAGCAGTTCTGCCTCCTGGGCAGGGCAATTGCTGGGCTCAGGCCCTGCCCGGTGCTCTGGTGCCATTGCTGGGCCCCGGAGCAGAGCCCGGGCCCTGCCCTGAGCCCTCCCTGCAGACACTCAATCACATCCCACTGGCACTGATGGCATGGAATGATGGCATTGTAATGACCTATCCAGAAAAGCTTAGAGAGGCTTAGAAAGCAAAGAATAAAAAGAGGCATCCTGTGGAAAAGCCTGAGCAGCACAGTGGTGACACATTGGGTTATAAAACAGTTTGGGCAAAAGCGTAAGCAAAACATCCCCATGCTGATTATACCCGTTTTCAGTTAAACCCTCACTGCTGAATAGATACCAGACTGTAGCTAAGGAAACAGAGTTATCTGTAGGAGAAGCAAGGCTTGTGGTTAACAGAAACATCTCCAGTCTCAGCAGGAAGGCTGAGCTTTTGGCCCACAGCATATCCTGGGGAGACCTGTGTTTTATACAGAGTCAGACTTTACTCCCTGTCTCCACAGTCAGTCTATTGCTTCTGGAGCTGAGAATTTTCAGTGAACAAGTAAATTTTCATTATTTATTTAGTCCACTACTGAAATTCTGTTGGAAAGTGTGTACCTCACCTGTCTCCTACCTCCTCAATATCAAAAAGAAAGTGTTAATGCAAGAGTGTGCTAAGGCTCAAACAGGGTAGGCAAAGCCTGTAATGCTGAAAGAGAAAGGGGAAAGAAAATATGGGGATAAGTTAGTGGTTTAAAGCTTCTGGGCAAAGTTATGGACTCTCTGTTAGAACAAGGCAGTGTGACTCAGCTGTCTCCCAGTGACTCTGTCCAGGGCTACTTGGCCCATTTCCTGTGGCTCATTTAGTTTACATTAGACATATCTATCACAAATCACTTCTAGCATATCTTTTATAGCAAACCAGCATGAGACTACCTGCAGTGTTGCTTTGAAACCTATTGAGGGTATTTTAAAAATACCAAGGAAAATACCCATTCCATCATCTGCACAATTGTTCGCTGTGAGGAACCTCTGTAGTTGGTTTTAGTAGGAAAAGGATTTTGCATATTACAGCAGCATGCACGTGTGCTGCTGTGCATGAGGGAGAAAAAGAGAACTCAAAAGAGTTTTTTGTTAGAGATTGTAAATGTGAAGGTAAAAGGTAATTAATTAAAAACTGGTTTGTGATCCCGTTTTCCATTCCAGAAAGGGATGTCTGTGTTCTGAGCTGTCAAGGGCAGACAGTTATCCCACACAGGATCCTTCCTTGCTCCTACCACATCACATTAAATCATCACATCCTATTGCACCCCATGAAATTGTTCAGATTGTATTTTGAATGGTTTCACTGGATATTTTCTATTATGACAGGGAAAACCTTATCAGTAATATATCATTCTATGGGGAGTCACAACACCTCCAGTTCATATCCCAAAACTCTGGACACAGCATTTACACAACAGCTACATTGCCATTTTCACCCTCCACAAGTATTGTGATGTTCTTTTTTCTGGTCCTTTATATCTAAATTAGAAGTGAAAACCATTTACAAACATGCCTGTTCCAGATGCAACGATATGAGATTGTTCTTTTCTTCTGTTCTCTTTTATTGTTTTTGTTTTTTGACATTGTCAGGCCTGGCGATGCTCAGGGTGGTTTGTTCATGACTCACATTTCCATTCAGCAGCGCTTACTTGTTCTCTTGCAGTGCAATCAAATAGTCCTGTCCTGAATAATTTCCTTGTTTCTGCTTCATGTATGGATTTTCCGTAGAGGTGCATCAATTTCCAAACCAAACTATATCAAAATGCAACCGAGAAGGCGAATGCACCAACCTCTTCTGAAAACAGCTTTTTCCTTATAAACCCTCCCTGCTCCTCAGTGCTTTGGTGGCCTGTAATTGCCACCAAATTAATGGCAGTATATTTCTTCAGCAGCAAAAGAGCAGAGAAAACAAATCTTCCTGTGTCCCCAGCTGAGTGTATGCCATTAGCTGGTCTTTCCAAGAATGAAGAAAATGCTCCCATTGCCAGTCTGAGCATCGGGGTGATTCCCATAGTACAGAACTCACTGCCTGCATCTGTACAAGTGAGGGCTGGTTTCAGCTCTCTCTGTAATGCTTCAAAACCCAATGATATTAATTACATGGTCCAGGGAGGAAAGGTGTCAGCCCCTAATTTTGTGTTCTGCTTTCCTTCTCATGCAGCCTCATTCCTTCACTGTCAAGGAACAGATCTCTGAGCAAGGATCTTTTCTGGCTGGCTGGCAGCCATTTCTTATTACGTGATGAGTAGCCATGATTTTAGGAGAGCAAATAATCATAGAATTACAGAAAGGTTTGGGTTGGAAGGGACCTTAAAGATTATCCAGTGCCACCCCCTGCCACGGGCAGGGACATGTTCCACTGTCCCAGGCTGCTCCAAGCCCCAATGTCCAGCCTGGCCTTGGGCACTGCCAGGGATCCAGGGGCAGCCCCAGCTGCTCTGGGCACCCTGTGCCAGGGCCTGCCCACCCTGCCAGGGAACAATTCCTTCCCAATATCCCATGAATCCCTGCCCTCTGGCACTGGGAAGCCATTCCCTGTGTCCTGTTCCTCCATCCCTTGTAAAGAATCTCTCTTCATCTTTCTTTCAGGCTCTCTTCAGGCACTGGAAGGCCCCAGTGAGGTCACCCCAGCGCTTCTCCTCTCCAGGCTGAACAATCCCAGCTCTCCCAGTCTTTCCTCCCAGCAGAGCTGCTCCATCCCCCTGCTCATCCTGGAGCCTCCTCTGGACTCTCTCCAGCAGCTCCAGGCCCTCCCTGTGCTGGGCCCCAGGGCTGGGGCAGCTCTGCAGGTGGGGTCTCACCTGAGCACAGGGGCAGAATCCCCCCTCCCCTGCTGCCCACGCTGGGGGCTCAGCCCAGGGCACGGGGGGGTTCTGGGTCCCAGCTCTCACCCACAGCACCCCCAGGTCCTTCTCCAGGGCTGCTCCAGCTGCTCATCCCCTGGATTGATCCCGGGAGTTGCCCTGATCTGGGTGCAGCAGCAGCACCTGGCCTGGTTAGTTGCTGTCAGCCTTTGAGCCCCACAGACCCGAAGCAGCAGGGAAGTCAGGCACACGGGAGTGCTGCTGTGGGGACACCCTGGCCTCACACTGGTGTCACCTCTCAACCAAGCTCTGCACTGACCCAGGTGGCCCAGAGCTGAATGTCCTTAATTCATTTGGTTTTAGTTATTCTCCCTAAACAAGTGAATTCCAGCATGAGGGCAGAAAGCAAACCCTGCAAGGTCCCAAGACGCTGCATCCTCCAGACACCCCAACTTCGTTGTTCTCAAGTGGATGAGCCCCACAGCCGAGAACAGGCTGGCAGTGGCTCAGCTCAGCCAAGGCACACACAGCAGCCCAGGTGAGTGGATCCCCATGAGTGTGTCCCTGTCCTGGCCCTGGGCACAAGGAGTGGGGCTGGGTAGACACGAGCTGATGGGAGTCTGGTCTGGCATAAAGAGAGGCAGGAAGGTGAAAGGGTGTGGTGGAGCCTCAGAGGAGGTGGAGAGTGTGAGCTTGGAGCAACTCAGCCTGCTTTTGGGTCATGCCTTCACTCTGGGAGGTGATGTGCCAGCACATTATCTTTGGGAGTTCCTTGTGCACCTTGCCTCCCATGAGAAGGGTGACCCTCTTCCCCCTGAACTTCCCTGGTTCACATGCAGCAGCTGGTGCTTGTGCTGAGCAGGCAAAACTGTGTTGTTCTGCTGGTGGGTGGGATGGAGGCATCCAGAACCCTGGGCTCTTGATCCTCTGTCAGTTGGCATCACATCTCAGCTCACCAGTGCAAAGCCATGTCAGCAGAGTGATGCTTGATTCAGGGACACACTTTTGTACCCTGGGTGCCAAACCTCTTTAGTCTGGGGGCACTGCCACATCCCTGCTGCTCCTTTTGAAGTATGGGCTCTTCAGAGGCACTTTCTGCTCTTCTGGGCAGTCCTTTGCCTTCTGTGCATGTGAGCAGGGAGCAGTTTATTGTCACAAGGAAAGTGATGGGTTTTTCTGTAGCTGATGCCACATTTTGGTTAGCAATCGAAGAACTGGAAAAGGAATCACACATACAATTATTGCTTTCTGCAGAAAGGGCTGAATTCAGATCTCACCCATGCTGTCCTAATGGAGAGAGAAAGACCATCTCCTAATATTTTTGGTTCCTATCTGACTTGCAGGTCATTCCAATTTGGGACAGGCCAACAGTTGTCACTGGGAGGTCTATGGTGGCTTCTTGGTGTGGAGATCACCCCGCTGGTCTCTCCCTCCCACTGTGAGAGGTGGCTGTTTGGAGCTGCTCAGTGTGACCCCCTTGAGGTTGGAGTCAAAGTCTTTCCCAGGCCTGCTTTCCTACCTGGCTTGTTTGTTTAAATGGCTTGTAATTAGGGTAGAGCCACTGCCCGACTGCTGATGGGAAAGCCCATTCTCAGTTAACCCTAAGCACAACTACATCTCCAAAATTGGGCTCACACCTCTGTACTTGTGGCTTTCACCACTCTGCTTTCCCAGTTAGCACTTGGGATATCAGTCCTGTTTGCTCACATGTGGGGGACACGGCGCTCTTGGGAACCCTCAGTGCTCCACATGCTTCCCTTCGGCACGTCAACGTTTAAACATGTGTGACATTGCCTGTTCTTCCAGAAAACACAGGAACCCCTGGGGATCCTAAGTGGTTTGACCTCTTTGCAAGCAGAGTTTCTGGTCTTGCAGTGTGGCTTCACCCTGTGTGGGCAACATCGTCAGCGTGGCCACCCCATAATTATGTGGTTGCCTTTCTGGAACGTGGTAGGCCCTTCCAGTTCTGGAGCAGCATGACCCCATGCAGCAAAACAGTCAGGCTGTGGAATGGCTTGGAGATTCAAAAACCCAGAGACAAATTCAGAAAGCCTTGAAATCCAGCCAAACTGATTTTCCAAGGGTAAAAGTAAATTTAAATTAAGAGTTTCTTTTTCCACATAAGTAAGAGGAGGACAGAAACTACAGAAACTATGTGGACCTTTGCCTTATACATGGAAAAGTAAATTTCTGGGTTGTTTTTTCACCAAAATACAGGCACAAAGAAAGCTCAAAGATTCAAGCATGCTAAAGGCAAGGGACTATTCAGAATAGTGAATCCTGAAAGAACTGGAGAGGACAAGGGGAAATGGCCTCAAGATGTGCCAGGGGAGGCTCAGCTTGGACAGCAGCAGGAATTTCTGCATGGAAAGGGTGCTCAGGCCTTGGCAGGGGCTGCCCAGGGAGCTTTGGAGTGCCCATGCCTGGAGGTGTCCAAGGAAGGGCTGGAGGTGGCACTCAGTGCTCTGGGCTGGGGACAAGGTGGGCATGGGGCACAGCTTGGACTCCATGGGCTGGGAGGGCTTTTCCAGCCTCCGGGATCCTGGGATTCTATGAACCGGCAAGAGCAATTAATTAATTAATCCAGTGCCATTCTTTTTAGTATGGTTCTGTCAGATGGGGTTTGGGCTTGGATGGTCAAAGAAGCCCATGGTAAGGAAGATTGCTGACAGGACAAAGCTTGACAATACCCCAGTACAGTGAACAAGTCAGAGACAGGATGAAGTTGAACAGTGAGAAATTCTTGCAGCAAGCAGGGATTTCTGCTGCAAACCCATCAGCTCAGAAAGACAAAGGAAGGGAAAGGCTTGAACAGACCAGCATATCTCCAGGCAGCTGTTAGCCCTCGCTGTGGCATGGCCACGTAACAGCAAACAGGAGTTTGAGGCAGGTCAGAAGTGACATTATCAAGAGACAGGGAGAGATTAACACTCCCCACTGTGGGTGGCCACAGCCACCCAGGGGCAGGATTACCAGGGAACACTGCTGGGTGGTGCACAGCTTCTGAGAGGGCACTCAGACAGGAGTGAACATGGACCGGACATCGGGAGGATTCTCAGCTGGAAAGGGACTCTTTGGGAGAAGCCTTCCAGCAGTGAATGACCCAGCTGACCTCAAGATGAATTTAGCAATCTCGGTGAGACGAAGGAGGTGCTTTGCCGGCCTCCGATGGCAGACACTGGGCATGGTGAGATGGGATGTTTCCATCCTGTTCCCTGTTCTTCTACTCTGCTTCCAAGCAGAGGCTCCAGCATGCAGCACTCTTTTACAACGCAGCTCTTGCCCAAGACAACAGGGATGTTATAGGAACAACAATAATGTGACTTCCCCTGACCAGTGCCATCCATCCCTGCAGGAAAACAGGGGTGGAAAAGCTCTGAAAGAGCTTCAGAAAAATTCTGTGTCAGGAGTTGGCATGAAACGAATCCAACTGTATCACGCTGCATTCAAAGCCACATCTTGTTAAATCATTCAGACGAAGGACTGGAAATAGGGGCAGTTTGCCAAGTTATTCAGCAGATGTACAGTCACGGCTGGTCAGCAGCTTTCTAAAATTACCACAGTCATCTAAGACAGATTTTCTTCATGACTGAGGCAGCTTTTTAATAGATTCAGTAAACAAAATGTTGTCTGGTAACATTTCTCCTAATTCTAAGGCAGTAAATTATCCTTGTGGTACTGCTTTTCAAGTCCTACATTTTCTATTCCCGTTCAGAATTTTGATTTTCTTCAAAAAAATGTTGATCACCCTCATTTACCCTTAGAAGAGCCAAGGCCATGTTAATGTCTATCTAGTTGTAAAAGGCTTGTTTTTAGGGAATTATTTCAAGAAGTTTGGAGGCAATTTAAGTACTGTTCAAAATTTCCTTCTTATCTGGACCAGTTAACTTTTGTCACTTTTTTTTCACAGGAATTAACAACCCACTGCTGCTCACTTTGCTTCTCTGCATGCTCTTCAGTGCCCTGTTTTATGAAGCTTAGCTTTGATCTCCTCTAGACGAGAGATGGTGAGGTGTTAGGAAGCCAAGGAAATTATTGTACTTGCCAATACACTCACACAAGAGGAGAAGCAAATACTGAAAGTGAGCTCCCAATCCCTTTAGTGCTAAAATGAAGACAGGTGCTTGTTCTGTCCTCCCCAAAGTCTGCAGCCGTGCCAAAGGTACATCACGGATATGGAAGCAAGGGCTTCCATACCAGTTGTCCATACCAGTTGTCATACAGTCATAGAATCCCAAAATCCCAGGATCCCTGAGGCTGGAAAAGCCCTCCCAGCCCATGGAGTCCAGGCTGTGCCCGATGCCCACCTTGTCCCCAGCCCAGAGCACTGAGTGCCACCTCCAGCCCTTCCTTGGACACCTCCAGGCATGGGCACTCCAAAGCTCCCTGGGCAGCCCCTGCCAAGGCCTGAGCACCCTTTCCATGCAGAAATTCCTGCTGCTGTCCAAGCTGAGCCTCCCCTGGCCCAGCCTGAGGCCGTTTCCCCTTGTCCTGTCCCTGTTCCCTGGCAGCAGAGCCCGACCCCCCCGGCTGCCCCCTCCTGTCAGGGACTTGTGCAGAGCCACAAGGTCCCCCCTGAGCCTCCTTTGCTCCAGGCTCAGCCCCTTTCCCAGCTCCCTCAGCCGCTCCTGGGGCTCCAGCCCCTTCCCAGCTCCGTTCCCTGCCCTGGACACGCTCCAGCCCCTCCAGGGCTCTCTGGCCAGGAGGGCCCAGAACTGGACACAGCCCTGAGGTCCCTCAGCAGGGCCAGCACAGGGGACGGGCCCTGCCCTGGGCCTGTGGCCACCCCATGGCTGGCACAGCCCAGCAGCCATTGGCCTCGTGCCCCCCTGGGCACCCCTGGGCACCCCTGGGCACCCCTGGGCTCCTGTTTTTATGTTGCCCAGGCAGTGTGGGTTGCTAACAAAGCATATTTATATGCTTTATAAAATCCATTTATACTTCTGGAAAAGTTTTGCCCCACCCAAAGGCAGGCTGAGGCTAGTGGCAAAGAGAGCTTTGCAGAGGAAAGATGTTGTTTTGCTCCCAGCTCTGCCCAGGACTCAGCTGATCCTGTGTTTCAGAGCACAGATTCCACTAACGGGAATGAAGCAGCATGTCAGTCATCGGGCTCTTTCTTTTAGCACCGTTAGCAGTTACAGACAAAAGGCAAATGAACAGAAAGAGGCATTCAGCTGGGGCTAGCTGAGTCTTAGTCTTTTGTCTGGAAAATCCTTCACTTCCCCATTGAGGACTGGGGTAACAAATTACAAACTTTTGTCTGCTTGCCCCTCTGAATCAGTGCGTGTCAGTAACGCTGTGAGCGTGGATAAAGGAAGAGGGAGTTGTAGGCTGGGTTTACCATTCATTAAGGGAAAGTCATTTACTCTTCTTTGCACAGGGTTGAAAAGTGCTGCCCAGTGCAACAGTGCTTGGGGCACAGATCTGGAGACAGGGAGGGTGGAGGAATGGCGCTGCCATGTCCTGCTTTGGGAATGACTTCGAGTCCTGTGCTGAAAGCAGAAAGCTAGCAAAATCATCTTATTTTCTTTATGTGTGTATGGAGAATCCACTCAAACTCAAAATTAAACAATGAATAGGATGTTTTGCCCCTCTTCAGGATCCTCGGTGTTTGCAGGGTCAGTTTGGTTACAGAGAGGCCAAAGCCAAACCTTTTCTGGTGGTGACAGGGATAGAGCCCCTGACCCCAGACTGCAGCCGGGGCCTCAGGGTGGATGTGGAGCAACACACCTTCCGTGGAATCACGCAATCACAGAGTCATTAGGGTTGGAAAAGGCCTCCAGGGTCTCCAGCCTTTGATGGACCACCATCATGCCCAGTAAGCCAGCAGCCCTGGGACAGACACCAGGAGGGTTTAGGAGGGTTTAGGAACCTTCTTGAAATAGCCCATGAATGAAGGACCAGTACAACACTGAATGGAAGAGATGGGAAGTCTTCCTTTGAAGCAAAACAGGGGAAGGTATTACTCAAATTCCTGCTTGACAGGAAAAATAGTGACCCAGGCAAGTTTTCTGTGTTGTTGTGGCTGAGGAAACAAACCTCTGTGCACAGAAACAAGCTCCACGTGGGTGGTGCTGCCTGATAACACGGTCCAATCCCAGCAGTTTTCTTCTTGCTCTCTGTGGGAGGTTACAGGGGCTGTGGTGGTGCTGGTCCATTCAGGAGGCTTCAGAGTTTCACAAGCAGCAGGGTCTCTTTTTAATCACTGTTTTTATGTCTGGGGAAACACTGCTGTGTAGAATGGAGTTCTTATTTCTCTTGGCTTTCCTGACATCTCCCCTGATTGAATGTCTGTTTGTTTCACTCCTGTCAGGATAAAATCTCTTCTTTCTGGCAGATTTCCCATGCTGGAATTCACTTTTGCAGTTGATACTTTAATGGCGCATGGCTGCATATCGATTTTGTAAAACCTTTTACTTAAAATGCCAGGATAATAATTGTGCTTGTCACTGGATCTCTTTTTGCTTAGGCACTCCCTGCACTTCTTGAGCTGTGGATGTGAAATAAGGCTCAGAGAAATTTGGCAGGATGTGAGCTGCAGCATTAGTTGTACAAGGTGTCAGTACCCAAACCCATCATTTGGGAAGTTTCAGTGCCTCTCCTCCATAAGGTGCTGTTACACATGTTCACTACATTAACACAGGCACCTTTGTGGAAAATGTTCCTCAGCAGACCCACAACCTGTGACTGTCAAATAAATTCACTTGTGAACTGATTCTGTGTAAAAAGGGAGTCTTATACCTATTTATCATAATGAAAGGAATTCCTTAAGCACTGTGGAAAACAGCCACCTACAATTATCAGTCAGTAATTTAAAATGCCAGTTGCTTTCCTTTCTGACACAGAAAATATATGTCTGTGCGTGTGGTAAAGGTATTTAATGATCACATGCTGCATTAACGGGATAGGAAAATTAATCCCATCCAATATAAAAGTATAAATATCATTAGCTGAACCAAGATGAATGTGACGTTCCTGGTGAGTGAGTCTATTTTTGGGAAATCACAGGGTTGGAATAAGATTACAATAAAAAAGAGGTGACACTTGGTTCTTCTAACTAACTGTAAAATATTCCCTTTTCCACTAAGAGGTTGCAGCTTGTTCCTTTCATAAAGCCTCTGGTTTAGCCCCTCTATAATTTCAGCCTGAGAGAAACTTCAGGGTTTAAACAGACCCTCTGACTACAAACAGTGAAGTGACAGGACAGGGGGAGTAGGTTTGGATCAGGTATTTGGAAGAAATCCTTCCCTGGGAGGGTGGGCAGGCCCTGGCACAGGGTGCCCAGAGCAGCTGGGGCTGCCCCTGGATCCCTGGCAGTGTCCAAGGCCAGGCTGGACATTGGGGCTTGGAGCAGCCTGGGACAGTGGGAGGTGTCCCTGCCCATGGCAGGGGTGGAATGAGATGAGCTTTAAGGCCCCTTCCAACCCAGAACATTTCAGGATTCTATGGAACTGCTGTTGCTTATCTTTGCAGAGCAAGTTTACAAAGCAGCTGAGCTTGTGGCACCCTTAACATTTCTCCTGAGCTCCAAGACTACTTAAACTTCTCATAAGGTAAAATTCATTTGGTTGGACTTATCCAAAGCTGTTGTTTATCTCATGGAATATTTTAAAAGACAATCTGTTCCCTCTGTTGTCGTTGTATTTTTACTCTGATTTAAATAGACACAGAAAAAAACACTTGTGGTCTGTGTGTTTAATGGGCTGTGTGTTTAAAGATCCTGCCCTGCCTTTTCTGGTCCTACCAAAGCTGCTGATGGCAGCCTGAATATCCTTTTGCAGCTTCTGTAGCCATTATAAATCTTCCTGCTAATAAACAAGCGTGTTCCTCAGAGTTTATTTAACCAGGAGAAATGCTATCACACATTTGAATTTGAATGCTTCAATTGCATTTGAAGCTATCACAACATTATGATTTTAAGCCCCTAGATATTTTGCAGCAGGAAAACACACTTTGCAACAGCCAGGTCGGAGATGTCCTCCTGGAGGCTTTCTGACTCCTGATGCAGGTTGGCCGAGGCAGCAGCAGAGTCAGGGAGCCCATTCCAGCCGTGTGGTCAGAACAAGGGCTAACTCATTCCTGGGAATAACTTTGAACTGACACAGAAAGTCACCACTTCTCCCGGCTCAGGGAAGCCAGCTAATTCTTCCAAGGCCTCAGAGCAGGTTATTTTTAGCTGAAGATAACCATGGGCGGTTAAACACCCAGAGAAGCTGTGAGAAGCTCTGTGGCACCGGGAGAGTCCTGCTGCAGCAACTCTGTGCTCCATATGGGCCTCCACATCTGACTTCCCATGCCCATTCCTACAGGAACGCTTGCACAACAGCCCCCAGGTCATGGAGGTAATAAAGCTGTCACCTCAGGATCAGCGGGGTTTGAAATAAGCCAGAGAAGAACCTTTCTAAGATAACAGACACCATATTTATATACATGTATATGACTTTGTTTGCTGCTGCCAAGCAAATCAGGGCAGGAGGAAAACCCACCTGTGCTCCCCTTGGCTTGGGGAGAAGCGTTCAGCGAATCAAAGGCCACTGATGTGTCTGGATACAGTAGGTGGCAGATCTTAGGTGGAGAAAAATGTTCTTTAATCGATATCTTTTACTTTATCACCATGAACTCTGTTATGCTAATACAGTGTTACTGATTAAAGACCCTGAGCTTCCCTGTAATAGTCCCGAATTACTGTCAGGATAATGAGATTTCCATTTCTAAACGTCTTGTGCCTGCCATCCAAATCACATCTGCATTCATGTACATACCAAACAGGAATTATTCTCCCTTCCTGCATCAAAAATACCATGCCACGCTCAGCTGGAACCAGCTTTCCCCTGGTTTAGTGCTTGGCTCAGGACTATTATTATCAGCCCTGGGTTACTACTGCTGTGTATTTAAACAGGCATTGAAGGACATTTGCAACTCTTGGTGCACAAGGCTGAGCTCTGAGGGACATGGGACACTGGGTGACACTGGATGAACTATTTGTGCTTATTAATCATGTCTAATAAACCCTCCTTGCACCAATGGTGCTCCTACAGTGGTGATACCACACCCAGTGATGGTTGAGCATGAAAATCAAATTGCTGCTGCACAAAGAATTGTTTCCAGACAGGACAGAGGCTACAGACAACAGCAATGTCACCAGAAAAGTGAGAGCAACAAGGGGAATGATGGCCAGGAGGTCAGACAGTGAAGCCACCACACTGACAGTGGCATTTGGTACAGCCCTATGACAATCCCCAGCTCCAAATCTAGACCCCAGCACAGCCCATCTAGCGAGAGGCATTTCAGCCACTTACAGCTTGTGTTAGGGCAAGGCTGCTGTGTTAACCTGAGCTTTGGGTGACCTCTCACGATGCCATCTCCACAACCTGCATTTTTATCCAAAAAGCTCAGCGCAGCCTCTCCCTTTGCTGGCTGCCAGGTCACCTGGGTGTCACAGCACCCTCCAGGACAAAGCCCATACCTCGGCCGACTCGAGGGGCTTCAGATTTCATTTTGTTCCAGCTGTCTCATTCCAAATCAAGAGCAAAAAGTTTTGCTCTGATTTCTGATGTATTAAACATTAAAAAGATGGTGTTTGTTATTAATGACATGGAAGCCTTTCCTAGCTGGAAGTTACTCTAAAATTGGATAGGAGCTAATACAATTTCAAGGAAACATTCTCTGCTGTGATCTCTGATACCAGCAAGAGGCCAAACACACGTTACACATCCTCTTTTATGCTCCTCACAATATTAGCCCAGTTTGCAGAACAAACACATTCAACCCTCGGCCCTCAGGCCGTGACCCGTGAATAACACTGCTAATAGGATTGTGCTCCACACAAAACTCCTGCTGGATTTGATGGGAGCTGCTCCACCTCCTGCCTTCTTCCCACACACCCTCTGCCATCCTCTCCTTTGAAGGGAACTCGAGGCCTGGGGCGGGGGGAGGTCTGAGCCCCAGCAGTGCCTGAGCCACCAAGGTGCTTTGAGCTGCCTTTTCTTTCTTTAGCAGAGGTGGAAATGACATTTTTTTACACTTACAAATTGTGTGGCCAAGCTGAAGGGGTCCAGGCTCGGCAGGAGTGAGGAGGTTGTACCATTCCGAGTTTTCTATGGTTTATACTATTTTGCAATCCCACTCAAGTAATGTACTCTAGCTCCACTTGGACTTTGGTGTTAAATCTTTGAGTTACCAACATTTGCCGTCAAAATGAGAACCTTATCATCAGCTTCTCCCCTTGTTTCCTTTCTTCCTAAAAGCAGCATCAGATTATTGTATCCAGAGGCTGTTACAGGGAAAACTGTGAAAGCCCTGAAGCTTGGAAAATGTTTGATGCTTGTCCTCACATGGAGAACATTAAGCCTTAAAAATGTATTTGATTCTATATATTTATCAAGCTGGTAAGAGGATATACACCTGTTTTACGTGATGGTTCCCTGAAGGGATGAGGGGATCCAGACAGAGATTTATTCTGTTTTAAGGACAGAATCAGAGTAGCCAGAGTTGGAAGGGACCCACAGGGATCATCAAATCCAGCTCCTGACCCTGCACAGACACCCCTACAATTCCACCCTGTCCCTGAGAGTGTTGTCCACATGCTCCTGGAGCTCTGGCAGCCTTGGGGTTGTGACCATTCCCTGGGGATCCTGTTCAGTGCCCACCACCCTCTGGGGGAAGAACCTTTCCCTAATAACCTAGCCTTCATTTCCCTCACCTGCTGCATGACAGCAGCAGTGTTGGGAAGGGAGCTCTGGAGATCTCCACACCAGGGCAAGACTATTGCCTGCACTCCATCAGGATAACCATAATATCTTTATTATTATTATTATTATTATCATTATTATTATCATTATTATTATCATTATTATCATAATTATCACTATTATAATAAAAAGAAGCTTGATTTATAGACTTTGTGCTAATTTGAGGAATGGAGCTGGCTTGGGGACACTGGTCACAAATCACTAGGCAGCTTTAGGCACCGAGTCCAACATGGTAACTGCTAAACCCACTTAGCAGAGGCTGATGCTGGCGTTAGCCCTGTTATCACAGCTGCAGTCATTGGGAACAGGAGTTCGATTTTAAAACACAGATCTTTTTTCTTCCTTTAGGCTGGCTTGAAAGGCAACTGCTGCCCCTACAGGGAAAACCGAGAAAATCCAGCTTGGGAATGAAACTCGTGCCCTCTCCGGGTGCCAGCACGACAGGAGCACAGAATCCCCAAACCACTGTTTTGGCAATGGCAGCTCCTAAAACCAAGCGATGTGAAGGACAAATAGAGGGTGTGATATGAAAAAGCCTCCAGGATGGGATCCCGGGACTGAGCAGGAAGGAGAGCTGCCACTGGTGACTGCAACACCTCTGGGCTCAGCAGAAAGCCACACAGAGCTCCACTGGGAGCCTCCAGGTATCCTTTTGCTCCTGCCCCTTGGGCACCGTGGAGGTGACAGGGTCTAGAGCTCAGTGGCCTGACACAGGGGGACAGCCAGGTTTTCCCAGGTCTCCAAAAGGAGGTGACTTGAAGATGATCTGGACGCATCATCCTGTTTGTCAACTTGACATCAGGTTAAGGGGGGGGCATTTCCTCCTGTTCTGCACTGGGGAGGCCATGGCTGGGCACTGGGACCAGTTTGGGGCTCCAAGGCATCTCCAAAGCAAAGCGAGCCTGGGGACACCTGGGCAGGGGTGGGTGGCAGCCAGGGAAAGCAGAGGCTGTGAGAGCTGGGCTTCCACAGCCAGAGAGAAGGAGGCAAAGTGGGGTCCAGTGGCCTCTCCTTCTGCTCAGAGACATCTTGGAGACATTTGGGATGGACTCTGCTCGGAGGGGCACAGCTGCACCATGGGAAGCCCCAGCCAGTCCCAAGGAAACAATCCTTATTCCTGTAAATTCACTGTTAGGCCCTTTGCCCCAAGAAATCTGCCTCTTCCCAGCCTCTGCCATGCTGCAAGCTCAGCCCTGAGCACTAGCAAAGCCATTCCCTCCTGTTCTCCCAGGATTTCAGCATGTTGCTTGCAGAATAAACCTGCTGGCAAAGTGAATACAGGGAGCATCCGCAAGGTAATCTTCTCTCTCGAAAGCCTGGAGCTAATCAGGGCTCCCTGAGTCACTGCAGAGACACAGCACTGCTAAAATCCCACCTTGCTGCTGCTGATTTCCCAGAGCAAGCTTTTCTTCTCCTAACTCCTGCCTGGAGAGGTAACTGAGTTTTAATGACTCCATAATTAATGTCTTTTGGGCTGCTGGACCTGCCCGAGCACGCAGGCTCCGTCTGCAGGGAGGATGCAGCAGCGCCGGCTCTGGTCCAGGCTCAGCTGAGCCCTGCTGGTGCGTCTGCAAAACCCTTTTGGGGATAAGCACAGGTTTTCCACGGAAACAGGCACGCCGAGACATGCAGCACAGCAGCGATCCACATCCACTTCAACGTTTATTTATTCTCTGTTCATGTCGGGGGGGAGTAAAAGCTTTTGGAACGAGGTGCACTGGCATCGTGGGAAAAACCAAGGGCTGCAGCACGTGAGGTACCGTTTCGGTAGGAATTCAGAGCAAATCTGATCCAAACTCCTGCCACAGCAGGAGCACAGAGCTAATGGCCCCGCGGAGCTGCTGCTGTAACGCTGCTGTCCCTGTCACCTCGTACCACCCGTGACCCTCGGACACGGAGAGGCTGGCACCGTGCCCTCCTCTGCCAGGCCCCTCCTTGACTCAGCAAGAGGGCTGCAAAGCACATGCTGGTGTTAAAGGGGTTGTTAAAAACACCCCGCTCCCGGGTGAACGGGTGCTGAGGAGCGGCGCCAGCCCGGGAACGCCTGGCGGGTTTTGAGGACCCCGGTCAGGAGCAGGCGCTCGCTCCTTGGGAGAGGAGGCAGCGCCAGAGCCAGACGCGGAGGAGGAAAGGGGGTGAGGGATTTGAAGAGCCTGGGAGTCGCCATTCTCAGGAAATACAGCACTTTCTGGAAACAGCTTTTTTTTTTTTTTCCCTAAGAGGAGCAGCAAACCCCGTTAGCAGCAAGGGAAAGAGGGAGGAGAAAACTTGCCGGGATGCTGGAGAAGCGTGTCGCTCGCCGAAGGGGCCGGGAGCGGGGATATCTGCAGTGGGACACCTGGGACCATCAGCTCCATCCTGCTCCCGGCCCCATGGCTACTCAACATCTCCAGCCCAGTCTGAGCTGCAGCTTCTAGCCCACAGCCGTTTTTCGGGAACCTCTGTCACACCTTTCATTGTCCCATGGGAAATGCCTGGCATGGCGCTAAAGGAGATGCTGGATCCACTGAAGGCATGGAATGGTGGTGCCCTGGGCTGTCCTGTCTCTGGTCCTGAAGCCCAGGGACATGTCCAGTCCCCAGGACCTTGGGGACAGCAGTGCCCAGCCCAGCCAGGACACTCCGCTTCCAGAGGGATGCTCTGGCAAAGGCAGTGACAGCCTGTGCCTCTGGAAAACCCACCAGTCCCATCTGGAGAACTGCTGGCTTGTTTTCTCCTTGGAATTGTCTTCCTTCTTTTACCGTCTTCCACACTTCGTTGTCATTCTTCTCTCTTCTTCTCCTTAAGTGGGGAAATGTTTTTTGCCCTCCCCCCATTAAGAGTTTCTCCTTTTACTTCCAGTTTTGACGCATTTCCCCCAAAGACACGTGCTATTTTAATCAGAAGCAATCAGCCATTAAAACAAGATTAATTAAAGAAATGAGTTTGCGTATTTTCCTAATGATCTGAAACAATCTTGCATTTATAATGCTGTTTGTCTGCAACACATCACTGCTTAATACCACTGATCAGAGAGGATGACGCCACCTCACCATTAATCACTGCTTGAATAACAAAGTAGCTGAATTGGAATCTCCTGCATCCTTTGGAAACAGGGATTTTGGTCTCTTTTCCCATTTATACTGCAGCTAACAGCCCTGCCCTGCGGTTCCTAAAAGCCACAGCATGTGGATTCACTGTGCTCTTTGCTTGACTCAATTCATCATGTATTTAATTCTGATTTTTTGCTCTGCTGCCTTGTTCTTAACAGCCCTTGCCGCCATCAGGGGACAGGGACAAAGCTCTGTGGGACTCTACACATTTGGAGCAATGACCTCTCTGGCTGTTTCTATTTCTAAGGCTTTTAAAACCATCACAGTCAGTACAACCCCATCAAACATCAGGGTTTGCTGTAAAGACACTGAATCAATGATGTCATATAGGGTCCAAATCGTTCCGAAATGACATCACAAAGACATTGAGTTGATGATGCTGTTTGGTGTAAATGGTATAATGGGTAAAAGCACTAAATAAATGATGCAACCCACAGAAATGATGTCATAAATACCATCAGTAAGGAAATGATGTCATCAGGTGATGGCATAAATGATGGGTACAGGGTCTTTGCTGCACTGCAAGAAGGACCCACAGTAAGTGAGGTAAGATGAAGGTAACTGACATTTTACTGAAGTTAGTTTAATATTAGTTCATTAGTAAAGTATCAGCACGCTAATAGTCAACGTACCTTTCTAAACAGAAATATCTCTTCAAGTGGAACATCATTAATTTATGGATTATTGATCAATGCCTAATGATTGCGACCTATTAGCAATTCACTGTTGATCCGTTCACATTGATTCTGATTCATCAATTTATTCAAAGCTCCAGCAGGAGAAACCCCCAGCTGGGCTCATCCAGTTCCACCCCTGCCATGGGCAGGGACACCTTCCGCTGTCCCAGGTTGCTCCAAGCCCCAATGTCCAACCCAGCCTTGGTGCTGGCACACTCTTGGAATCTCCCCCACACTTGGGGATTGGTTGTATCCAGGCAGGAAAGGCTGTTTTCAGGAACAGACGTGGCTCAGCAGGATTAAGCCCAGGCAGCAGCCCGGGACAGCTATTCCTAAGCCTCTTGGATGGCCCTTTGTCATTCCCAACAGGGAGGTCAGGCTCCCAGGGAACCAATTTGCACAGGCTTCAGGTTCATATTATCTGCCAGAAAATGCCCATCCTGGGGGAACAACCCTGGACAGGGGGGATTTATTGTACAGCTACCCCGAGGGAAGTGTTGACAACATTAATCCTATTAGAGCATTAGTGAGATGGCATGGCAAGAAACGATAGTCAGGAAGGAAACAGCGCCCTGCCGAAAAGGAGGAACCCCCATAAGGAATGTCCCCATCTGGATGGCAGCGCACAAGGGGAGCAAATGGAAAGATACATTGGGATTGGGATTGGGGAGCAAATGGAAAGATAAATTGGGATTGGGATTGCCAAACCTTCCAAAGGCTCCACTGCCCCAAGGGAGATGCACCAGCACCCCCACAAGCCTTCAGTATTCCTAAACTCTTCCTGGGGCAACCAGGCTCATGCAAGCCAGCCTGGTCAACCTGGGAAAATCCAGAATCGAGCTGCCAGTATTAGATCTACTCACAAATAAATTCCTTTTAAGGGATGAGAGAATCAAAACTGTCAGTGTCTGGGCTGTCCCCAGCACCGCTCTCCTGGATTTCTCCAGAACCCTTCTCCAAAGCCATCCTCTTCCATCTGCATTTCCCTTCCTAACTACCAAACAGTTTGCACAGGGTGAAAGCTGTTGCCTGGATCTTGAGGTCAAGCAAAACTTGTCCTTTCTTCACCAGTGCTGACGAAAATCTGTGAGGAGCTGCAGGTCACAGCAGACCTTTAAATCACTTCCAAGCTGGCTGTAAATTCGAGTTTTATTACACAGAGAATTTTCACTCAGAATGGTTCAACTCTGTCTTTAGAAAGCGCAGGATCTGATAGCTCTTTACAGAGGCCCAGGACACCATTGTGTTTCACCTGTCCCCGTGCATAAATTACTATTTATTCAAGCTTAATTCTTAATTTTGCTTGGGTAATGTCTGCAATCACTTGTTGATCGGGATAAGTCATGAGGGCTTTTTCAGATTTTGTTTTGTTTATGTGCAAAGATCAGCAAAACACGTCTCTTGCTCAGTGTTCCTGAGACACACCGGTACATCCAGTCCCTCCCATGTGTGTTGTCATCCTCCCATGCCTGGGAGAGGGGGAGCTGGATGTGTGGCTCTGCTATCTCCACAATCTCCTGGCTGGCAACCACGCTGGCGAGATAACAAATGCCTGAAATACGGGAAAAGTTTTAATCAGACCTTGCGGATCTTCCCACGCTGGGGAACGGCCCTGCAGGAGCCAGGCTCAGCACACGCAGGAACCCCTCTGTGGGCAGCACGAAATGATTTTGACCTTTTGCCATGGAAAAAACCCAGGTTTTGTATTAGAAGTCACAATTTGTGAAGTGCAAGGTTTGAAATAGGTGTTAGCTGTCACAGAACAAAATTGGAGCCTCTTTCTGCCTGGAGATGGTGACACCCAAGGGTTGCTCCCAAGCTAAATTGCCCTGTGACTTTATTTTAACTGAGATTTTATTAATGATGACTGATGTCTCACATCTCCAGAGCTGACACAGAACTGGAGCCCAACGGCCAGCAGAGCTCCTGCAGAGTGAAATAGAGGCAGATATCAGAGTTTGCTCCAACATTGTACACTCTGGTTTTGGGGATCTTGAGACAGGACATGTTCATCCCAGTCCAGGATCACAAGGGAATTCTCCCCAATATCCCATCTAACCCTGCCCTCTGGCAGTGGGAAGCCATTCCCTCTTCTCCCGTCACTGTGCTCTTCTAAAATGTCCCTCTCCATCTTTCTTGTAGATTTCCTTTAGGCACTGGAAAGCTGCCAGATGGATTTAGGAGGAGAACTCACACCCTGCTACCCCTCACCTGCTCCGAGCAAGCCATGCTGATACCAGAATTTAATATTTTGGGGGCACTACATATGCTCAGAAGCCTTCCGGGTGGCTTCTTTGAGGCCACACCTCGAGGGCTGTGTCCAGTTCTGGGCCCTCCCGGCCAGAGAGCCCTGGAGCGGCTGGAGCGTGTCCAGGGCAGGGAACGGAGCTGGGAAGGGGCTGGA
>NW_024581359.1:39934-40305 GCF_017639235.1 Corvus kubaryi
ATGGGCTGGGAGGGCTTTTCCAGCCTCAGGGATCCTGGGATTCTGTAGAACACAGCGAGCAGCGGGCTGCCCCTGTGAGCCCCAGGCTGTGCTGAGCAGCGAGGGGCTGCGGATCCCTGTGGGAATAGGAGTGGGAATGGGAGTAGGAGCAGGGATGGGAATAGGAATGGGAGCAGGGATGGGGATGGGGATGGAGATGGGAGCGGGGATGGGGATGGGGATGGGATGGGGGTGGGAATAGGAATGGAAGCAGGGATGGGGATGGGGATGGGAATAGGAATGGAAGCAGGTATGGGGATGGGGATGGGAATAGGAATGGAAGCAGGGATGGGGATGGGAATAGGAATGGAAGCAGGGATGGGGATGGGGAT
>NW_024581360.1:0-6483 GCF_017639235.1 Corvus kubaryi
GATCCCACATCCCAGGGATTCCGGGATCGGGATGGCTGTGGGGGAGCAGTGCCCAGGGTTGTGTCCCCCAGAGCTCTGAACACGCAACAGGTCCCGGGTTCTTCTGAGCCCCTGGGGGACAAAACCCCGTCCCTTCTGGAGCAGAAATGTCCCCTCTGAGCTTTCCTGGCCGTGTCCCGGGTGCCAAACCCGGTGCCCCCTGGGCAGGGACACTCCTCTCACGCCACCACTGTGTCACCCTCCCTGTCGTCATGAAGCGCCACCAGGATTTCACTTAAAGCTCATCACAGCTGGCAACAAACCAACCCCTGCATCCCATTTTCCAGCTTCCATCTGCCAGGCGGCCCCGGGAGCCGGGGAAATCGGGATGTGGGGACAGCTGGGAGCCCCTCTGGGTGGTGACAGGGGACAGCCACCCGCTGGAAAACTCCATCCCCAACTCCCGCTCCTGGGAAAGCGAGGGCAGGGCTTATTGCAGTGATTAATTAGCTTTGTTTTGAAACAAGGAGCAGCGGGAGGAGGAGGAGGAGGAGGAGGAGGAGGAGGGGGAGGAATTGTTGCCGAGCGCCAGAGCCGCGTGTGCGCCGAGCCCGCCGTGCTCGGCTGCCAGAGAAAGACGTGATTGTTGTCACCGTGCCTCGCTCGCAGCCCTCCCAGTGCTCCCAGCCCTCCCAGTGCTCCCAGCCCTCCCAGCCCTCCGCCCCCCGCGCTCCCACCGCTCCCAGCAACAAAACCCCCGCGCCCCGACCGGGCTCGCTCGAGGAGGAGGAGGAGGAGGAGGAGGAGGAGGGAGAGAGAAGCCAGAGAGAAACTTGTGCTGGGGATTAAGAGAGGCAGGAGGAGGGAGAGGTGCGCACAGGTAAGCTCTGGGCAGGTGTTTCCCCCCCCGGGCTCTTCTCACCTCGCCTGAGCTTCCCACCCAGGACGCCGCCACGCTCCTGCCCTCTCCAGCCTCCCTTCCATCCCAAAAAACATCTGTTCTCCCTCTTTTCCCCCCCTCTCCTCTTGGTTCTTCTGTCCTGCAGCGCTCGGGAGTCTTTGTTCTCTCCCTCTGCCCCGGTTGCAGGAGTTTCTCTCGGCGTGGGGTGGAGAACGGGGGGGTTTTGGGGGCTGTGGGGTCACAGGGAAGTCCCGGAGGTGTGACAGCGCTGCGGCCACTGCCAGGCGCTTTTTGGGGGGACCCTTTGTGTGTCCCCCACTCCACCTGTGCTCCCCCACACCCCAAACCTCAGCACGTTTCGCTCAGCAGCCAAACTGGGAGGGTCGGGGGGGCTGCAAAGCCCAAACTGGGGGCGTCGGGGGCCAGAACTGGGGGAGCCCTGGGAGCTGCACAGCCCCAGCCATGCCCGGGGCAATCCCCAGCCTTGGGAAGAAGGAGGGAAAACAAGCAAGGAAAGGGAGAGGCTGAGAGGGGAAAGGACCCCTCCGGAGCCAGGAATGCCACCAGGAATGTCACCTCCGGGGACATCGGGGCACCTCGTCCTGCCTGGGGCAGGGGCTGCGGAGACGGACGGGGCTTGAAGGGGCTCTGGGGGGCTGCTCCCGTCTCCCCGCACCGGACTGGGAACAGGGAATTTCGGAGAGGACCGGAGCGAGGTGGGAGCGAGCAGCCCGACAGCTCCAGGGCCACTTCCAGCGGGCTGCGTTTCAGCCCAAAATGTAGCTGGTAAAGCCCTTCTTTCCTGCCTGCACCGCACCGAGCATTCCCAGGGAATTCAATCCCACTTTTCCTGCCCGGAGCCAGCTCAGCTCCAGGTGGGCGGGGAGGTGCAGCCCCCTCCCCGCGCCCCCCAAAGTGAGGGTCCCGTTTGGAGCCCGCTCTTTGTCCCCGCTCGGGCAGGAGACGATGGGAGGAACAACCGGGAAATGATCGCCGAAATCCTGGGAAAAGGCTTTTTGTTGCTTGGAAGAGGCACATCCCAAACCTGCCCTTCCCCGCCGGCTGGAGAGGTTTAGGGAAAAGCAGCTCCAAAGTGAAACATGGGAATTCATCCCCCCGGCGCTGCGGGCGAAGCGCGCGGCACGTGAGGGCTCGGGAACTTCCCTGGGATCCCGCGATCCCGGCCCTGCCTCGTGTGGCCCCCGTGGCATCCCAGAGCTGCCACCCGGGAAGCGCAGCGCCCTTTCCCGGGACAGCCAGAATGCGGGAATGCTGTCGCTGCTCCCGGGGGAGCGAGGGATCAGCGCTTCCAGCCGGGGAGAGATAAAAGCGCAGCCGTGGGAGGTTTCCTCTGCCCTTGGAAGAGGCTGGAGAGGAGGGAACGAGGCGTCGGAGCCGCTTCCCACCCTGAGGGAAAAGCGGAGTGGGGCGAGGCTGCTGCGTGGGGTGGGAGGAGGGAGCGGGGCGCGTGTGGGGCCCGGGCCGGCGGCGCTTTGGCAGCGGCTCCTGCCGGGATTCGCTTTTGTCCCTGTCCAGCCATTCCCGCTGCGTGTGGCAGCGGGATCCGAGCCGGGAGCGGCGCTGGGAAGGGTCGGGACACGCAGGGAGGGGAGGAATTGCTGCCAGGGAGAAGGCAGCGGGAAGGTGCTCCCTGCCAGGGCCGCCTTCCCACGGGCGCTGCTGCCGGAGGAGGGGGCAGAGGGCGGGATGAGCCTTTGGGAAGGATCCCGGGGACTGTGGCCTCGCTCCTGGCACGCAGGAGCCCGGCGGGTGTCACCCAGCCCCGCATGGACACAGCGCCTTCCCAGCGGGAATGCGGCGGGACCAAGTCCTGGCTCCAGCCCGGCTCCGCTGCTCGCTGGGAAAGGGCTGGGAAAGGGCTGGGAAAGGGCGAGAACCGCGGGGTTGTTGCATCAGGGCTGCGCCTCCCAGGGGACCCCTGGGTGACAGCCTGGCTGCCCGCTCTCTTTTCCACGATTCCCAGCGCTCCAGAGCCGCTGGAGAACGAGCTCTGCGTTGGGCCAGGCTCTTGCAGAGCCACGAGCGGTGTTGGACGCGAGGGAAGCCAAGGAAGGAGCTTTGCCGGATCCTTGTGGTTATTTTTATCTCGCTCTCCTTGTTCTCCTCCAACACTCCCGTTCCCAGGCGGGGAGGGGGCTTTTCCCCCACCAGGAATGACGGGAATTGAGGGACGGTGTGAGAGGAGCTAACAACGAGCTGGAAAGGGGCTCTGCTCCAGCCATCCGGGCTTTTCCTGCCTCTCCCAAGGCTAAAATTCCCTTTATCCCTCCGCGGGAGCAGATCTTGGACAACTATCCGGATCCAGCTGCTCCCTGCTCCCCTCACTGCTGCAGGAAGCACCCGAGGGGCAGCGCGGGGACCTCTGATGGTGACAAATCCCCCCCGGTGACCTTTGCACGGCTCCTTCTCGCCCTGGGCTGGCGGCTTCTCCCTGCCCTTGGCGCCCATCCCGGGGCTGGCAGCCGGCGCTGCTGGGAGCTGGGGGTTACTGGGATGCAGGGAAGAGAAACTATGTGCAAAGCAAACCCCAGCGGCATTCGGGGCTGGAATTTCCAGCTGTTGCGCCGGGGGGGTTTTGTCCATTGTAAAGGGGGATGGCTGAGGAAGCAGCTGCCTCCTTCTGGGAAAAACCCCGGCTTCTGTTGGGTGCCTCGGCCTTGCAGCCAGGCCAAGCTCAGCGGCTCGGGAGGTGTCAGGACTGGTTTTATCCATGAATTGAGCCTTTTTTCCATGCCAGGCCCTCGGTTTCCTGAATTCCTGCGTTGCTCCACGACTTAACTTTGTTCCAGTGGCTCGGATTCCTTGTGGGCAGCTGGAATCGGAGCTGTGCCGTCCGTCGGGAGCGACGGCAAAGCTCGGGAGGGGAGGTTGGCTGTGCTGGGGCTCTGGTCGCTGCTCCTGCAGGATCAGGGGGTGGGATTTGGGAATTTGGCTCCTGGCACTCACGCCAGTAAATCCAACTGGATGGAGAACAGACTTCCAAATGTTCCAGGTCCGGGGAGAGCTGGCTTGGAATCTTCCAGAGGGTTGGAGACGATTGTGATGCTTGTGGTGGCCTCGGGCTCGTTGCATCCCTGGTTTTTTGGGAATGTCACTGGTTTCCTGCAGTTTGCTTGGAAGTGGGTCCTGCTTTCCCCAGGCAGGCTGGGGACCGGCATCAGAGGAGGGCGGTGGCAGTGCCACGGAGCTGGGACAGTCCCCGCGGGGATGTGGGGTGGATAAAAGGGGCCGCGTCCGCCTCCCGCCACTTCCCATCTGTGCCGACAAAATCCCACAGGATGCCGTCACTCTCCAGCCGGGATTCCTGGCTCTGGTGGCTGCTCCCGCTCTGTGCCGAGTCCCTGAACATCTGGGATGTCAAATCCTCGTGCGGAGGGGACGGGGCAGGCTCAGGCAGCTCCTGCTGCCAGCGGGGTGACAGCGCTGCCCTGTGCCCTGCCCTGCTGGGACATTGCTGGGTGGCCTGAGCGGATCCAACACCTGGATCACAGCGTGTCCTGGCTGGAATATTGTGTCCTGGATGGAATAGCAGCTCCCATCTGGGATATCACCTCCCAGCTGGAATATCATGTCCCAGCTGCTTCCTCCCCTCCTCACCAGGCCAAACTCAGCCCTCAGCCCCCACCGCTCCCTCAGGAGTTTGTGGGGATTAAAATTCAGGTTCTGGAGCAGAGGAAAAACCCCATGGAAATCTCTAGGACCTCATGGAAAGCTCTGGGACAACGTGGAGCAAGATCCATGTGCTGTGGCTGGGAAAGGAGCAGGATGCTGACGGAATGGGATGCTGGAGGAATAGGAAGGGCACTGCACAAACACATCCCTGTCACGGATTTTCCCGTTCTCCGGACACCGAATCCGGAATGCGGGGACAGGAGCGCGTCCATCCCCAACCAGGACCTGCCGCAGGATCAGGATCCGGCAGCTTTGGGCTCCGCTGGCTCCTTCCCTGCTCCTCCCTTCCCCCAGCGAGATGCCAGAACCCTGATGGAAAGCAGCCGGCTCGGGAGGCGTGCGGGGTTAACCAGAGCCAGATGGGAGCCCGGAGGAGCAGGCTGGGCCCGCAGGGGGGAGCGAGAACGGGATCTTTTCCTGGAGAAAGTCAATTCCTTGGAGCCTCAGGAAAGCACGCGATGGCTTCAAAGGGAGCCGGGTTGGCAGAGGCGGCCCTGGAAGCGGGTGGCCCGTCCAGGGTGGGATGCAGATCCCGCCGGGAAGCAACAGGGGGTGGGGGCGGCCCCGTCCCTGCGGTTCCCAGGTCGGGTGGGGGCTTTTCCCCCTCCAGGGATGATGGAAATTGGGGGCTCCAGATGTGGGGAGAGATGGAAATGGTCAGGCAAGGGAAGATGGGCAGCGAATCCCACTCTGCTGTGCTGGGTGGGAGAGCTGGAAGTGCCTGATTTCCCTCTAAAATTGGCACCAGCAGCTCCGGCACCACCGAAGGCTTCTCCCATCCCGGCAGCACTTTCCCATCCATTTCCCCTTCTTCCTCTGGTCTTCCTCATTTTCCTCCCTCTCCTCTGTCTCCACTCCCCTTCCCACTCTCCCTCTGCCTTGCCCTGCATCCAGCTCAGCTCTGATCCCTCCGGGGTGATGAATCCCACCGGGAAAAGCCTGGAGAGCCCCCCGAGGTCTGTGCCCAGGAATCCCACCCCGATCCCGGCCTGCTCCAGCTGGGGAATGTGGGAGCATCCAAACACCTCCTGCATGGGGAGCTCCTCTGCTGGATCCCTCCATCCTCCAAGGCAGCAGCCGGAGAATTCCCAGAAAATCTGGCCAGGATGATCAAGGAACTGCTGTTCCAGGGAGGAGCAGGGATGGGACAGGAGGATAAGGACCCAGAGAAGAGGGAGAGGTGACCAGGGATGATGTCCAGGAGAAACTCCCTGACTTGGGGCACACAGACCTCGCCTGATCCCTCCCAATCTCCCACTGTGTCTCTTCCCAAATAATCAATGGGACTTGAGGGGCTGGACGGGTTCTGACGGCAGCACAGGGAGCTGTGGATCCCAACCCCTCCGGTGTTCCGACTTCGGAATGCCCTTTTCATCCCAGGGGCTGTTCTTCCTCCTGGGGCCATCCACCTCTCCTGCCCCGTTAACCGCTGCCGGATTCCCGACGCTTTTCCGCAGCCAGTTTCCTGCGGAATCACTGATTCGCTGGCTCGAGTGCCAAATGAAGCCCAATCCCTCAAGGTGTCCGGAGGGCTGATCCATCCTTCGGGAAGAGAGGATGGAAGAGTTCTCCAGGGAGGGGCGGTGGAAAAACGGAATAAAACCCCAGATTGAACCAAAACCAACATTCCCCATGGATAACGGTGAGGTAGGGGAGGATCCCGGGGATAACGGTGAATGAGAGAGGGATCTCATGGATATTGGTGAGCCTGAGAGAGGAATTCCATGGATAATGGTGAGCCAGGAAGAGGAATTTAATGGATAATGGTGAATGAGAGGGATCCCATGGATAATGGTGAGGCAGGGAGGGATCCCATGGATAATGGTGAGCCAGAGGAATTCCATGGATAATGGTGAGGCAGGGAGAGGAATTCCATGGATAATGGTGAATGAGAGAGAGGGATCCCATGG
>NW_024581360.1:6883-16339 GCF_017639235.1 Corvus kubaryi
GGGGGGGGATCCCACAGATAACAATGAGCAAGGGAGAGAAATTCCATGGATAATGGTGAGCCAGGGATAGGGACCTCAGGGACTCCTGCCCTGGAGAGGGGTTGGATTTGAGGATGACTTCCAAAGGGAAGGAGAGCGGAAGGGAGGTGACAAAGGGACAAATCCCTGCACGCCAGCAGCGGGGAGGCGACAATTCCTCAACCAGCCCCTTCCCAACCCCCCCTCTCCTTCCCTCCCTTCAGGAAAACTCCTGGACCATGAAGGTGGCCCTGGCGTTGCTTCTCCCACTCGTGCTCGCCCTGGTGCCGCCGGCGAGCGGGCAGCGGCGCAAACCCCCCCGCAGACCCACCCGGCCGCCCGCGCCCTTCGAGGAGCCCGTGGAGCCCACGGAGCTGCCGCCTCCCCTCCCTCCGGGCCCTCCATCCGTGTTCCCCGACTGCCCTCGGGAATGCTACTGCCCGCCGGACTTCCCGTCGGCGCTGTACTGCGACAGCCGCAACCTGCGCACGGTGCCGGTGATCCCGCCCCGCATCCACTACCTGTACCTGCAGAACAACTTCATCGCCAACCTGCCCGAGGAGTCCTTCCGCAACGCCACCGGCCTCAAATGGGTCAACCTGGACAACAACCGCATCCGCAAGGTGGACAGGAGGGTGCTGGAGAAGCTGGAAAACCTCATCTTCCTCTACATGGAGAGGAACCAGCTGAAAGAGGTGCCCGCCTTCCTGCCGCCCAACCTGGAGCAGCTGCGGCTCAGCAGGAACCAGATCTCCAAGATCCCCGCTGGCGTCTTCAACAAGCTGGAGAACCTGGTGCTGCTGGACCTGCACCACAACAAGCTGAGCGACGGCGTCTTCAACAAGAACACCTTCAAGGGGCTCAAGAACCTCATGCAGCTCAACCTGGCCCACAACATCCTGAGGAAGATGCCCCCCGGTGTGCCCAGCGCCATCCACCAGCTCTTCCTGGACAGGAACAACATTGAGGACATCCCCAGCGATTATTTCAAGGAGTTTCCCAACCTGGCCTTCATCCGGCTCAACTACAACCAGATCTCGGATAAGGGGCTGCCCAAAAATTCCTTCAACCTCACCAACCTGCTGGTGCTGCACCTGGCCCACAACAAGCTCACCAACGTGCCCTTCATCAGCGCCAAGCTGGAGCACCTCTACCTGAACAACAACTCCATCGAGAGTGAGTCCCGCTGCTTGGGTGGGGTCTCTGGGGTGGTTTTTGGGGAGAAAAACCTTGGAAAGGTCGTTTCTCACCCGGTGGGATGTGATCCCTTCAGCGGTGGTGGGATGAGGCAGGAGCTACAAGGGTGGAGGGAGGATCTGGGTGGAAGGGGAGGAGCAGAGTGGAATCCCCCTGGTGCTGCAGGACTTGTCCCAGTTGTCTTCTTCGGGGCCACCTGCTCAGGGAAGGGCTCTTTCCCTGGCAAAAATCGGGATATTTAAGAAGAGTCTGGGCACGTATTTTAGGAACAGATGTCAAACACACGGCTCGGGATGGTGAGGAAATCACCCGGCTCTGCTCCCGAGCGGAGCCGTGCCGGGAAGGAGCGGGGAGAACGAGGCTGCCATGGAGGCAGAGCAGCCAGGGCCATTCCAGGGAAATCCAGCTGCAATTCCATGGGAGAGGAGCCTGGGATGCGTGGAAGCACAGCGAGCACAGAGGAGGAGACAGAATCCCACTGACTTCCAGTTCAGATTTCCAGGGCCTAAAGGGGCTCCAGGAGAGCTGGAGACAGACTTGGGATGAGGGATGGAGGGACAGGATGCAGGGAATGGCTTCCCACTGCCAGAGGGCAGGGATGGATGGGATATTGGGAAGGAATTCTGCTCTGGGAGAGAGGTGAGGGGCTGGGATGGAATTCCCAGAGGAGCTATGGCTGCCCCATCCCTGGGAGTATCCAAGGCTGGGTTGGAGCACCCTGGGATGGTGGAAGGTGTCCCTGCCCATGGCGGGGGTGGCATTTCCGGAGCTTTACGGTCCCTTCCAACCCAAACCATTCTAGGATTCCAGGATTCCTGGTCTCCCCAGATGTTCCCGCTGTTAGAGCTCCAGGACCCTGCTGTGATCACATCTGCCTCCAACCCTCATTAATCTGAATTTCAATTAAACACCATCAAATTTGAGCCGGGGGGGGGGGACCTTGGGATGCAGGTGGTGACTCCTGCTGGCTTCCCACATCCCCAGCATCCCGATCTTGCCGGCATTTCCCATGGAGAGAAATCCCACGCACGCCCTGGCCCAGCTTTTCCTCGCCTGTTTTCCCCAGTTTTCAGAAGGTTTCCATCCCCGGAGCCGGGTGCTGACATCAGAATCCCGCTGTTTATGTCCCATACCGTGGAATTCCAGAGGCGAGCAACGAGCCGGGTGCTGACGTTATCTCCGGCGTGACAGGGCTGGAACGGGATTCCTTGATGTTTTTTTGGGAAGCTCGGGGCTGGCTCGGCAGGTTCCGGGAGAGGGATTGATCCCTTTTCTCTCCGGAACGCCACCGCATCCGGAGGAACGTGACCTACTTCGCTCCTGATCAAAAGCCAGATCTTTCCTCTTGCTGGGGCTTCGGGAACAGCCTGGGATTGACCCTTTTGGTAGCAAAACAACCCCAATTTGGGGTTCAACAACAGCGGGGGGCTCAAGAATCCCTCTCCACATTCCCTTTTCCCTAACGGGCATCCCGCCGTTCCTCTCCTCTCCACAGAAATCAACGGCACGCAGATCTGCCCCACCTCGCTGGTGTCCATCCAGGATTTCTCGCCCTCCGACCTGGACAGTGTCCCCCGGCTCCGCTACCTGCGGCTGGACGGGAACCTCCTGAAGCCGCCAATCCCGCTGGACCTGATGCTGTGTTTCCGCCTCCTGCAGTCCGTGGTGTTTTAGCCCAGCCCTGCCTCTCCCAGGCCCGGCTTTGCTCGGACATTTCCCCCCAGCCCCGGCGGCGTTGGACACGCAGGACCCTCTCTCCTCCCTCTCCCCCCGCTCACTCCCCGCCTCCATCCCTCTCCCCTTTTCCCCCTTTTCCCCCCCCTGCAGGGACACTCGTGGCTCCTTGGGGACCGCTCTCTGCAGGACAGCGCCGTGTCCCAGCTGCCACCCCAGGTCACAGCTGCCGGTCCTCGTCCCCCAGGCTGAGCCCGGAACCGCCTCCGCCTCTCCCGTCCCCAGCCAGCGGAGTTCCGGAGGGCTGGATTCGGTTCGGATGGAGCTGCCGGGCTCGGGGCGTGTCCCTGCTCCCTGAGGGTGTCCCTGAGGGCGATTCCCGGTGGGTTGGGGAGCGGGGATGGGCGGTGCCGCGCGGGTGGGATCCGTGGAAGCGGAGGGAGGACGGATCCGGAGGATGGATCTGGGAATGAGGCAGCCGCGGATCGTGGCCAGAGCGGCACCCCAGGGGATGGGGACATGCTCCTGTCACCGGGGCCCTTCTGGAGGGCTTTGGCTCCACGTTTTTCTGGAGGAGGATCTAAATCCCTCCTGGAGCTGGGCGTTTGCCGGGATGGAGCAGGGAAGGTGTCCTGCCCCTGGATCCTGCGCCCGGTGTGGGCCACGCCTTCCCGCATCCCCCTCGGCCCCTTCCCGGCTTCAAATCCCCCATCCCAGCACCGATCCATGGGGCCTCAGCCGCATCCCAGCATTCTGCGTCCACATCCATGGGATCACAGCCCCATCCTGAATCCTTCCCTCTGAGCTGGGGGGATGCAGAGCCCACAGCCCCATCCCAAAATCCTGCGCACTTCCCTGTAAAATCTGGGATCAAGGGCACATCCGTGGGCTCACAGCTTCATCCCAAAATCCTGCATCCTTCCCACTGAGCTCTGAGGATTCAGGGCCACATCCACGGCTCAGTTTCTCTCTGGAGCCAATCCCACATGACCGGGTTTTGCCTTTTTTTTTTATTAGAAATAAAAGGAAGGGAGAAGAAAAGGGAAGAATTACCCTTTAGAAGAGCTATTTTTATCCCTTCTCTTCCTCACATGTATCGCTTCCCCCTTTGATAGCTGTACCTGCATTTATAGGGTGTCCGGGTTTTGGGGGGATTATTCTCTTCTTTTCTTCCCGAGTCTCAGGATTTGGATTTAAAGGCCGAGCATTAGAGGGAGAAAAAAGGAAAAAAAAGAGGAAAAAAAAAAAAAAGATTCAAAATCCAACTGCAATGAGCATTAAATAAACCAAAGAAAGCTCCTTTCAGCAGAACCGACCCTTCCCGGGACGGCCACGGACGGGCACCGTGTCCTTCTCCCCGGGGATGGCACAGGGATGCTCCCCCCTTCTTCCATTCATTAAAACCCCGTGCTAATTAAGGAGGTTTTTTCCTGACGATAAAATCTCCTTTCGGGCTCTCCCTGCAGTTGGGTGGGACAGGATCCAGCCCTGAACCCGGATGGAACCCCCCTGGATGTATTTATATGATGTGTATATAGACTGGTAGAATGTACAGATATTCCTAGAGCCACGTGTACCTCCCGACCCAGCAACTTCATGGGATTTTCACTCCCACTCCCCGCAGCAGTGGAAATAAAATCATTCACAAGGGACCCCGAGCCTCTCCCCGATCCATCCTCGCCTTCCTCAGGCGCTGCCGCATCCAGGAGCAAAATTTCCTCGCCTGGAAGCAACTTCCCCAACGTTTTGGGCTGTTGGGGGTGTTTGGGGTTTAGTGGTGCTGGATTTGGGGAGGAATTCTTGGCTGGGAGGGTGGGGAGGGGTTGGGCTGGAATTCCCGGAGAATCTGCGGCCGCCCCATCCCTGGAAGTGTCCAAGGCCAGACTGGAGCAACCTGGGATCATGGGAAGCATCCCTGCCCATGGGATGGGATGGGATTTAAGGTCCCTTGACCCCAAACCAGGGTTTTGACGGGTTGGGCTCACAGCTCGGGTGTCAAAGCTGGTGTCACACCTGTTGGTAGCCAGGTTCATGCCCTAACGAGCATCCCTGCTAATTAGGAGAGCCTCATCTTGGCTGCAGCCCCCGGGGCCCTGAGCGTCACTGACAACCACGAGCTGCCCCCATGGCACCGGGGGAAGCCCTACAAACCTCCCCGGGGTGATTTTCCCAACGGGAGCAGCCAGGAGGATCCTCAGGGGACGCACGGGGAGGGGGATCCGTGGCGGGGCTCGGGCTGCGCGTGTTCCCGCACGAGTGGGGTGGGCGGCGGCAGCGGCTGCTCCTTCTGCCCGTCCCCAAAACCCGCTCCTGCTGCTGCTCTCCCCACGTGAATCCCGAGCGGAGAGGGAGGACGGGTGTGGGAGAAGGTGTGAGGATGTGGGATGAGGCGGGGGGCCGCTCCCGGCAGGGTTTGTGTGCGTTCGTGGTGTGCAGAGCAGGCGCAGGCACCCACCCGCCCCCCAAAATCCCGCTGTTTCATAACCAGCGCGTGAATCCCCCGCTCCCAGGAGTGTTTTCCCTCCCTGGGGAAGTCAGATCCGTCTCCCACAGGGAGATGAGCACCCCAAACCGGTTCTTGCTCCCTACAAAGCCTCGGTGTCCCCATGGGAGCGGGAGTGGGGCTCTGAGAGTGGGATGCTGCTCCTGTGGGGTCATGGGGAAGGCTGGGACCCCTTCGTTAGTGGGGCCAAGAGGGGTGGGGGCTCCTCAGCTGCTGTTCCCAGTGCTGAGAAGGGGCTGGATCCCCCAGGGATTGGGAACAGGGGGAATTCTGGCTCCCATCAATCCCCCTTGCAGCTGGTGGTCCCCCAGCCCCATTTGTGGGTGCTGAGCAGGGCCCTCCTGCGCTGAGAGGGTTGGCACCGACCCTTTGGGGTTTGCTGGGCACTCAGAGAGCTTTGGGACGGTCCTGGGGGAGCAGGGACCCTTCAGGTGACACCGTCAGTGCAGGCAATGCTGAGGGGGGACAAGGGGAGGCTGCTGCCTGTGGGGGACAGGAGATCAACGACTGGGCCAGGACAGCAAAGCAAAGACCCCAAAGACCCCACTGTCCTGGGGACCCTTCACCCTCGGGGATCCCACGGCCCTGGGGACCCTGGGCCAGCCCAGCCTTTGCCATCTCAGCAGCCGCCCCCCGGCAGAGCTGACGCCCCCCCAGCTGCCACATCGCCTCCGTCACGGTGGCCACCGAGCCGCCTAATGAGGGGCTTAACGAAGCTTAGCGGCAGCTCCGTGCTGAGCGGGGCCGGGGGTGGGGAGGGGGGACTCGCCGTGGGCTGGGGGCTGTGGATGCCCACGGGGGGCTGGGGGGCTGCGGGGGTGTCCCTGCTCGCCCCGCTCGCAGATGGGTGCTCCGGGAGGGTGGGTGCGTGGGGGGCGATGCGCCGGTGGCGACGGGAACGTTTTCGCGGCCGTGGGTGGGCACGAGGCTGCCCAGGAGGGGCTGCCGTGCCCACCCTGCCCGTCCCGGAGTGTCCCAGCCCTGGCGGTGACATCCCCCAGGAGGGTCGTGACCCCCCGAGCTGAGCCCTGTGTGGGGACATCAAGGGGTCGCCCCTGCCCCCCACCCCCCCCGGGGTGCGTCCCACCCGACCCCAATGAGGGGAGCAGTGCTGACCTCCCCCTGCACCCACACTGCCGCCCCCTCCCCAAAAAATCCCCAGAGTGCGAAGGTTTGGGGTGCTGAGCCCCTCCGGGAGGGGAATTGGGGTGCGTGAGCTGAATGTCCCCATCCATCGGCTGGGGGGGGGGGATGGTCTGTGCAGCCCCCCCCAAACCCTGGGCTGGGCTGGTCACTGAGGTGACCACCCCTGGTGCTTTGGGGCACCCCTGGGGCTGGACACAGGCGGGAATCCCTCTCCGGTGGCACCGCCCGGGGCAGGGATGGCGCTGGCTCTGTCCCACCGCCCGTGGGGACACCAGGGCAGGGGGCACCGCTCGCTCCCCGTCCGATCCCGCCCCATCCCGCCCCTCTCAGCCCCAGCTCGGCCTGTTGGAGCAGAGCCACCACCGGGGCCGGCTCGCCGTGGGGACAATATAAAGTCCCAGCGGGGCACCGCCGGTTTGATTGGCCGCATCCCGCCTGTCCCCGCCAGACCCCTGAGAGCAGCCCCCTCCTCCTCCTCCTCCTCCTCTCCGTGCATTAAAAGCCCTCCAGCGCTTCCCCACTGCTTCCCCAGCCCCTGGAGCCGAGCGGGGCTCTGCACGCCGAGGAGGAGGAGGAGGAGGGACAGGGGGTACGTCCGTGCCGGCTTCGTTTGACTCCTCCAGAGCCCCCCGGAGCTGGGGGATGGGAGGGTCTGGGGGGCTCAGAGTACTGGGAAAGGGCTGATCTGAGGGAAACCAGCAGGAATTCGGGAGCAGTATCCTCAGGACGGGGTGAAAAAACTCTGGGCTGGGTGGTGGATTTGGGATTTGGGTTGGGAGAGGATGGAGGGGGCCGGGACCCTCCCTTTGCTCTGCCCTGGGTGTCCCATGGGGGTGCAGCCCGGAGGGAGGGAATTCTCCTGCGGGAATGGGCCCTGGAGGGTTTGGATGTGCCGCTGCCAGGACTGGGGGTGCTGGTGGCCGCTGATCCCCCCAAGGATGTTGGAAAAGCAGCATCCCGGGATTTAGACCTGGATGTGGGAGCACAGGCGGGGAGCAGCAGTTCCGGGGCTCCTGGGGCTGGTTCTCCTCGGCTGCTGAGGTTGTTGGGCCACTGACCAGTTCCACCCATCGCCACAAGCGGGATCCTGACCCCCTCCCCACCTCCTGACCCCCTCATCACCTCCCGACCCCTCCCCACTTCCCGACCCCCTCCCCACACCGGCGAGGCCTCTCCTGCACAGCCGAGCGTGAAATGGGCTGAAAGAAAAGGGCCACCGAGCGTCCCCGGGGCCGGGGGCTCCCTGTCCCCCCCACCGGGGCTGGCTCCGCCACATCCCGGCCCCGCATCCCTTCCCTCGCTGCTTCCAGCGCTTGGTGACCATTCCAGGCCCCATCCCTCGGCGCGGTGACCCTGGCCAGGCGCAGGATGTGTCCCCTGGGCTGGCTGGGCGTGGCCAGCATGTGCCTGGGGACACTTTGGGCTGTCCCAGCCCAGGAGAGGAGGAAGGCGGAGAAGCCCAAAGCTGATCTGACCCTCTATGAAAACCTGGATTTGGACAACTACGACCTGACCTTGGATAACTACGGCGAGATCCTGGACCTGAGCAACTACGAGGAGCTCTACGACTACGGGGACGTTGCCCCGAAGGTGAGGGGGACGCAGGAGAGCCCCTGGGTGCATCCCGGGACAGGGATTTGGTGCCAGGGACGGACGCGGCACCGCAGGAGGAGCAGCCTTGGCACCGGCAGCCCTGGCAGCTCTCCCAGTGCTGGGAAAGGTTTTGCCCGAGCCAAACCTCTGCCAGCTCTTTGTCCCCTGCCAGCGCTGGACGTGAGTATTCCTTCATCCCTCTGGGCAAAGAGGACGGGGGAGTTTCCTGGAGAGCATGGAGAGCTTTCCAAGAAGGGATTAATAACCCAAAGCCAGCGCCTGAAGCCCCGGGCTGGTGCCACCCACCCCGGAGGGGGACAAGCCGCCCACCCTCACACCCCGGCTCTGTTTGCAGATCGAGGTTGGCACCTTGGCTCCTCGCCCCAAGGACCCCAAAAGCCTCCCAGACCGGGGTGAAACCACGGCTGGAACCCCAAAACTGCAGCCCCCGAGCGGTGCTGGCCCCATTCCCCCAGCACCCATCCCCAGGCAGGGTGAGTTGAGTTCCCTTGGGATGCATCCCCACATCACAGGGGTGGAGTTTTTGGGGGAAAAAGAGGGAATTTTTGTGCTGCCAGCAGCTCTTCGCAAGGTTTTGGGACTGAGTCTGCTCACACGGCGAGGCAGGAGGGCTGCAGAGAGAGAAATTTCTGCAAAAAAAAATGAACTCCAGCAAAGCAGCGACACTTCAATGAGCACGGGGACAAGAGTAGCAATTAGATTGGCGACAATTAAAATCCTGGAGCGAGGCATAAATATCTTTTTTCCTTTCCTGTCGCTCCAGACCAGGACAAATTAAGTGGGAGGTGAAGGGAAATCGGTGCTGAGCTGCTTTGAAGTCCCCCTCGGAGGGATGGGGAGCCTCGGGGGAGAGCGGGGTGGAGCTGGGGGAGAGGAGGGTGGATCAGGACGGGGCGGTGGGATCGGTTTTACCCCTCCTGCCGCCCCGTGCTGGAGCTTTTGGGGGCAGCTGGGACAGATTTTTCTTGATCCAAACCCGTTTCCTCGAGTTCTGTTTCCGCCGGCGGGAAAATTAAGGGGGCCAGGAGAGCCCTGGGTGTAAAAAGCCGAATTTGGGAGCTTTAATCTCCCCTTCTCCTGCAGGAGGGATTTGATCCTGAGCAGCTCGTTTATTAACAGATCCTTCGGCTGGGAGTTTCTGGCCCTCCCCTGGATGGTGACGGGGCTGTGACAGCTCTGGGTGTCACAAACTCTGTGTCCCCAGAGTGTGGGTGGGGTGGGCACCTCCTCCCGCTGCTCTGGGGGTATTTTGTGGGATCGGGAGGCTGTGACAGCTCTGGGTGTCCCAGATCCACGTCCCCATG
>NW_024581361.1:0-16110 GCF_017639235.1 Corvus kubaryi
GTGTTTCCATGCTCAGAGCCCCCAATCCCTGTTTCCCAAGGCCTGTGACATTTCCATGCCCAGAGCCCCCAATCCCTGTTTTCCGAGGTCTGTGGCATTTCCATGCTCAGAGCCTCCAATCCCTGTTTTCCAGGGCCTGTGGCATTTCCATGCCCAGAGCCACCAATCCCTGTTTTCCAGGGCCTGTGGTGTTTCCACGCTTGGAGCCCCCAATCCCTGTTTTCCAAGGTCTGTGGCATTTCCATGCTCAGAGCCCCCAGTCCCTGTTTTCCGAGGCCTTTGGAATGCCCGGCTCCGCTCCGCAGCCTCTCCTGGACAAACAGCAGGAGGGAGCAGGGTCATTCCAGCCAGGAATGAAGGCCGGAATGAGGCTCTGGATGGGGAAAATCCCGCATCGCGTTCCCTCCAGGCAGGGAGCCCCGGAGCCCTCCTGCCAAGGGCTGTCCCCAAACGTGTCCCCAGCCCCGTTCCCAAACTTTGGAGCTCTCCTCTTCCTCGTCCTGGATGAGTTTGGTACCCAAAGCTCCCAGAAACCAGGGCTGGAGACAAACTGGGAATCAAATAAATCCATATAGGACAAATAAAATCCTTATAGGACAAATAAGTCCATATAGGAGACACATAAATCCATATAGGGCAAATAATTCCTATAGGACAAATAAAATCCCTATAAAACAAATATAAATCCATACGGGACAAATGTAAATCCATATGGGACAAATAAATCCCTACAGGACAAATAAATCCCTATAGGACAAATTTAAATCCCTAAAGGACAAATAAAGTCCATATAGGAAAAATTTAAATCCATATACAATGAATAAAGTCGGTATAGGACAAATACAATCCATATAGGAGAAATATAAATCCATATAGGGCAAATAATCCCTATAGGACAAATAAAACCCCTATAGGACAGCTAAAATCCTTATAGGATAAATAAATCCCTATGGGGCAAATAGAAATCCCTATAGGACAAATAAAATCCCTATAGGAAAAATAAATCCATACAGGACAAATAAATCCATATAGGACAAAAAAAAAATCCTTGTAGGGCAAATAAAATCCATATAGGAGAAATATAAACCCATATAGGACAAATAAATCCCTATAGGACAAATAAAATTCCTATAGGACAAATAAAATCCCTATAGAACAAATTTAATTCTCTGTAGGACAAATAAATCCATATAGGACGAATGTAAATCCCTATGGGACAAATAAATAAATCCCTATAGGACAAATAAAATCCCTATAAGACAGATTTAAATCCCTACGGGACAAACAAAAATCCATGTAGGATAAATTAATTCCACTTAGAGGTTAATTAATTAAGAACTGCCCTTCCTGGATCCCCCCGGCTCCGGGGAGGTCACGGCCCCGAGCTGCCCTCCCGAACGGGCTGTTTGTGTCTGCAAAGCATCTCAAATATGAACCAAAAACCCCAAAAATTCCAAAGCAAATAAAGGGAAAAGAGAAACATCGGCTGCCTGGGAAAGCCATCAGCATTCCTGCCTGCTCCTGCCACCCGGCATCCCAAAAATTCCCAATCCCGGAGCCTCTCCGAGGCACAGCTGAGCCCTGCCCGGGCACCGCAGCCACCTCTGCCCTCCGTGCCCCGCTGCGGCTTCTCCCGAGCTGCGAAACTCCTCTGGGAGAAAGGGAGAAGGATTTGGGGGGATTTTTTGAAGAGAAAAAAAACCGATATAAAACTCCTTGGAGATAAACAGGAGGAAGGAGCGGGGCGTGGGCGGGCGCTGCCGCCGCCGCCGCTGCTGCGAGGCTGAACTGGGAAGGCTGGGGGGAACTGGGGGGTCCTGGCAGAGATTTTGGGGATAAAAGGAGCATCTGGGAGGAGGTGGCACAGGGTGGATGTATCCCCTGGGGTTTGGGGTCCCTCTGTGCCGCGCCGCGGGTTCTGGGGCGCATCCCTGCTGCCCCTTGGAGGGCGGGTGCTGGGATTTGTGGGATCATTCCCATGGGGTTGGGAGAGGCTGGAGCAGCCGGGCTGGGAGTGGGTTCTGGGGTGTGTGGGATCATTCCCTCATTCCCTGGACCCCATGGAACTGGGAGAGGTTGGATTGGGGGTCCGTGGGCAGCCGCAGCCGGGCTGGGAGTGGGGTCTGGGATATGTGGGATCATTCCCTCATTCCCTGGCCCCCATGGAATTGGGATGGGCTGGAGCAGCCGCGCTGGGAGTGGGCTCTGGGATATGCGGGATGGTTCCCTGGAGCCCATGGGGTTGGGAAAGGCTGGAGCGGGGTCCGTGGGCAGCCGCAGCCGGGCTGGGGGCGGCCCGGGTGCCGCAGCGCTCGGGCGGGGGCTGTCAGCCCGTGAGCGATAATTAGCGATGATCAAAGCGGCTCCTTCCCGACAGCCCTGGATGCGGATGCTTGGAAATCTCCCGGCTGCTGGCGCGGGGGGGAGAACAACCCCCGCTGCCGGCTGAGCTGCTCCCAGGATTTCCAGCTCCAGCAATGGGATTTTGGGGGGCTGGGAGGGGCTGTCACTATGGACACAGCTCTGGGATGTCCAGGGTTCCATCGGCTCATCCCTGCCGAGACAAAAATGAGGGGAATGAGGAGCCTGGGAGCTGCTCGGGACATGGAGCAGGCGAGGAGGGGGCGATGGGGCAGCGGCCAGGCCGGGCCAGCCCCGGCTTCGGCCCCTCCTGCACTGTCCAGGGCTGTCCCTACGGCCGGGTCACCTCTGTCCCCATCACAGGGCGGGGTTATCCCAGCTGGACATTGCACTGCCCCGGAGCCAGAGGCGGGCAGAGCTCTGCTCCCTCATCCCGGCCTGGTTCCTCGGGATGAGCCGTGCCCCGGTCACGCCCCGTGGGTTTTGATAAATTCCCGTCTTGTTTTCCCTGGATTTCCGCCTCTCCCAGGGTTGTGGGTGTTTGATCGGAGCCGGGATGGCTCCAACGAGGCACTGCCGGCTCCTCCTGCCCTCGGGGGGCTGGGAAAAGCTGTTTATGGGGTTCAGCTCCTTCTGCTGCCCCGCTGGCCCCCGTGTGGGAGCAGAGCTGTCCCCACGCTCTGCTCCAAGGGAACATGCAGGAATCCATGGCAGGCCCCTGCCTGCAGCCTCTTCCCGGCCTCATCCCACTGGCAGAAGCATCTGGAAAAGCCCTTTTTTTCCCCAAAAAACGGTTCCAACAACTCGGCTTTGACCCCTCCACGTGCTCAGCGTTTGTGCCTCGGCTCCATCCCAGCCCGCAGAGCCCCCCCGGGGGTTGTCTCCCCCCTTTTTCCCCTCTCCATCCTTCCCTCTGGAATTGCACAAAGGAGCACGTTGTGCCTGGAAGCCTCTCCCTGGCTCCTGGGCTCGGTTTTATCTCTCCCTTCAAAGCCGGAGGGAACCCTCCGAGCCAGACACGCGGCCCCAGCTGTGCCGGGAATGAGGGAAGGCCTGAACCCGGGCCATGCGTCTGGATTTGGGATGCTCTGCGCGCTCCCTTTGCTGTCCCTCCGCTGTCACAGGGACACGGGACAGCCCCGGGGTGTGAAAACGCCGGAAATATTCCTAAAATTCCCAGGAAAGGCCACCCTGGCTGCCTTTGCTCCCTCTGGAAACACAAGGAAAGGGAAGGGGGTGCCCAAAACAAACACGGGGCTCAGAGGTGGGTGGGCTGCGAGCCCCCAGGAATAACGTCCTGGAAAACCGCTCCTGCTCCCGGGATTTCCTTGCTTTCCCATTTAATTTGGGAGCTCCCGCTGCTCCCTGCCGGCGCTGCAGGGAGGGAACCGCTTCCCTGCTGATGTGGAAGCGCTGGGTCTGCTCGGCTCCCCAGGTTCTCCTGCTGGGAGGAGGCAGCCGGCGGCCGCCCCTGCCTCCCTCTCCCTCTCTCCACGCTCCGATATTCCCAAATTTCCGCAGCAGGAACGTGCGGCTCCGCGATGATTTGCGCTGCAAGGAACAGCGCAGCTCCCACCGCCTCGTCCCTGTCCCCGCCGCCCGCTCCAGCAGCGAATCCTCCCATCCCAAAGCGATTTTTTTTTCCCCAACGATTCTTCTCCGCTTCCAGGGAGTCTGACCTTTTCATTAATAACTCAGCCGCGTTATTGGAGGGATGAATAATTCAGGATCACACCCAGCCCCGCGCTAAGCGCCGGCTGTAAAATTTAATTAATCCTCTCACGGAACGCCCCCGAGGGCTGCGGAGGGCTGGGGATGGATGGGGATGGATGGGGATGGATGGGGACGATGCCAGAGGCTCCCGGCGATGCTCCAAGAGCATCCCAGCCCCGCTGATGGCTCCGGGATATTCCAGCAACGCATCCCGGTCATTCCCTCCGGCAATATTTTATTTCTCCGGGTGTTTTAAAGGGGGAAAATTCCCCTTCGCTGTGGAGCCGCCGCAGGAAACCCCCGCAGGATCCTCTCCCCGAGCTTTTCCTCTGGGAAATAACAGCGGCTTCTTGCTTTTCCCGACCTTTTCCTGCGGCGGCTGTTAAATATCGGGAGATCCTGGGTAAATGTCTCCATCCAGGTGTGTTGAACAGGGAGCCAGGAGCTGGAGCCATCCCCGGGAGCCCCCCAGGTGTTGGATTGGGAATCACCCCCCAAAATCCTGGCAGGCTCCTTCCCTCCCGCTGCCGCTCGGGACGAGTGGGAAGGGTTTTTCCTTGGTTTTGGATTCCATAAAAGTTGCACCCCTGGATGGAGCCGGGGACAGCGTTGGGTTGATCCCGGGGGGGGCTCCTCTCACTCCCTGGGGGCGCTTTCCAGCAACTTCCTTGGCTCTGCCCCCCGAAATCCATGAGCGGGGGTGGGTGGAGGCCTGGCAGGGAAAGCCGCGGAGGCGCGGGGTTAATTAGACAGCAGCCTAATGAGGCCTGGTACTAATTAGGTGCCCCCTCGGCCAGGAAGCAGCTGCGGAGTGACGTGGCCGGTGCGGGGGGGTGGCTCAGCACCCACGGGTGCGAGGGGACCCCAATTCCAGCTCTGCCAGGGCCCTGCAGGGTTTGGGAAGCAGCTCCCACACTCTCCTTTTAGTGGACACCGGGATGGGGACCCCCACTCGTGCCCCCACTCTCCCGGCAGGGATCTCCCGTGGGATTTTTGGGGCTGTCCCGCAGCCGGCAGAAAGAATCCCAGGATGATTTCGCTTGGGAAACACCTCCAAGATCATCAGCGAGGGATCCGGGGTGGCTTTCGGGGCTGGCACTGATGCCGCCGATCCAGGGAAAGCTTTTTTTTCCCGGTCCCAGCAGCCCCGGAGGCTCCCCGGTCGCTGCCTCTCCCCCTTCCCCGAGCGGGGCAGGGAATGTGCTGGAAAATCAGCGCGTTTCCTGCAGCTCCAGAGGCGCAAATGTTGCCCTTGGCCGCGGCCGCTCGCGCGTGGCTGAAGGGGCTTTTTTGTTGGGAAAACGGCTGCGGGAATTATTTGGAATCTCCTTCCAGGTTTCTCTTCCTGCCCTGCTTCTCCCAACCTTTCCCAAACACGACCCCGGGGGATTCGCGGCACTGGAGCATTGCTGGGGCAACCCAAAAGCCCAAATCCCTGCACTTCCAGCTCTTTCCCAGCTCTTTTCCAGCTTTCTCCCCCGCTTTGCCCGGCTCCCTCCTCGCTCCTTCCCAACCCTCCCAATTAAACGCTTCCGAGCGAGGTTGTCTGGAAGCTCCGCAGCTCCAGAAATCCCAGCAGGTCGCCTCTGAGGAGAACTTTCAAAGGCTTTATCCACTCTCAGAGCCGCTGCTGCAGCTCCAGAGTGGATGCAGGAATGCGGGAATGGGCACAGGGATAACAAAGGCGCGGCACTGCCCAGGGTTTTAGGGAATTCCAGGCCGAGATTCCAGCTCGCAACCCCTCCCGCGTGGCTGGAGCCCGGGGTGCGGCTCCCTGGTGAGCCAGGACAGGGCTGGAGCATGGAAACACCCCATGATTGCATCCCTCGCTCCGGCTTCGGCTCCCACGGCTCCGTGAGGAGTTTGGATCCTGCCCCAGGAGCGCTCGGACACGTCCGGCTTTCCCTGCTGGGCTGTATCCACGCTCGTTCCCAATCCTGCGGGAAACCCACGGAACCCTGCGGGGTTTTCCAAGAGCCGGTGCTCCAGGTGGGTATGGAATTGTTCCTCTCTGGGAATGTCAGGGAAGTTGGGTGTGGAGCGTCAGTGATTTTCCTTGGAGCTGGATCTGCTGATGTGGTCATGTGTCCATCCATCCCTCCATCCCTCCATCCCTCCATCCCTCCATCCCTCCATCCCTCCATCCATCCATCCCTCCATCCCTCCATCCATCCCTCCATCCCCAGCAGCCCCTGCCACCCCACACGAGCAGAAGGGGAGCACAGGGGCAGGGAGGGAGGGAGGTGAATCCATATGGAGACCTTCGGGATATTCCCATTGGGATCTGGGCACGGCCGAGGGCACCGTGGCCGCGCAGCCGCCGGAGCCCCTGGCAGTGTCGGGGCTGCTGGCGAGACACATCTGGACAGCTCCGCTTTTTTCCAGGCCTGTCTCGCTTTCCCTTTATTTGATGTGTTTTGATTTCCTATTAAAGCAGCGCTGTCTCATTTCCTCCGAGAAAAACAAGGCTCTTCCAGCGGGATGGATTCCTGCAGCTCCGGCAAAGAGCTGGAAAACAAACAGGGGGCACCTGCCACCTTCTCCCCTCTCCTCTCCTTTCCCTGCCCCTCTCCTTCCCTCTCCCAGCCCCACAACCCTTCTGGGGGATGCTGGATCCTCTTTCCAGAGGGAGATGGATGCAGATTTCCATCCATGCATCCAGCACCGGCTGCCGGTGCCTCCCCTTCCCTCCTGGAACCTTCCTTGTTCCGGGCAGGCTTTGGTGCTTTTTCAAGGAACGGGAACCCGCGATCCTTTCCCAGCTGCTCCATCCCTTTTCCCGCTCTGGGGGCTGCGGGAAAGGACCTGGAGCATGCCCAGGCAGGAGGGATGGATCCTGGAGGCCTCGGGAGCATCTGGAAGCAGCGGCGCGGATGCCTCGGGGATGAAAACACTTCCTGCGCCTCCACCTCCACCTGACATTTGGGAACAGCGGAGCCGCGGCTCCCGGGAGCTTTCCAGATTCCTTTCACTGGAGCCGTCACGGGGAGAGGGAGGGAAGGAGGGAGGGAGGGAGGGCGGAGGTGTCGGGGCAGCGGCGGCTCCGGGACAGCCTGGAAGGGATCCGGGCCCGGCCGTTGTCCCGGGAACCGGGGTTCATCCCGGGTCAGAGCGGGGTTTATCCCGGGAGCCGGGGCGTTTATCCTGGGAACCGGGGTGTTTATCCCGGGCACCGGGGTGTTTATCCCGGGCCAGAGCGGGGCGGGTTGGCCGCAGCCCAGGGCCGGCTCCAGGGCTGGGTGGGTGCTCAGCTCCCACTCCCGATGTCCCTGATGCCACCACGGGCTGTGCCACCCGCGGGAGGGTCCCTGCGAGGGGTCCCCGGGCAAGAGGGGAAGGGTTTGTGCTCCTCTGTCCCCGTCCCGCCCTCCGTCCCTGTCCCCAAACGCCCCAGGTGACACCAGCGGGGCTATTCCCTCCCGGGCTGCAGCGTGTCCCCGTTTTGGGGTCAATCTCCTTTTTGGCCCCGCTGCAATTTGGCATCCCCGCATGGGGAACAGAATTTGGGATAGTGCCGCTGCAGCAGAGCATGCTGGGGATCCCGGGATTTGCTCTGGATCTGCTCCAGCCTCTGGAAAACACGGGATGGGCATGGCTGGAGGACAGCAGCTCCCGGGAAGGCTCCTGACAGCTGATTTTATGGGATTGGCAGCTCCGCTTCTCCCTCAGTCAAAGGGATTGTGCAGCACTGAAGGATGAGCCGGACTCCCCGGGCAGAGGGAAGCAGGAAGATGCTCCTTTTCCAGCCTGGAGCTCTGGATTTGGGATGAAATGTTGGAGTGGAAGGGCTGGCAGGGCTCTGAGGCTGCCGCTCCCTTCGGGGGACACAGCAGGACAGGGAAAGAGCATCCAGAAAATTCCTGCCTGATCCCAGTTCCTGGGGGTGGGACGAGGTGAGGGATGCTGCTGGGATTGTCCCTTGGGAAGGGGAAAAGGACAGGAAGACGTGGGATGAGGCAGGTGGATGTGGCTTTGACTCCTTGCCAAGGTTTCCTTGGAGCCTGAGGGCCACAGGAGCGAATTCCCAAGGGATGGGGCTCGGGGATGCAGGGAGCTGGGAAAGGGGATGTGGCTGAGGTTGGGGACATCCAAGGAAAGGCACCTCAAACACCTGAGCCCGGAATTCCCAGGTGTGGGATGAGCAGCAGCTGAGGGACAGCGATGGCGTTGGCCGGGGAGTGACCAAACGCCCTGAGCTGCTCCAGCTCTGCTCCTTCGGGATGGAAATTTGCACCTCCAGCCAGAAATTCCAGCTGTTCTCCAAGTCTGATGACCCAGGGAAGGTCTTCACCCCAAGTTGGAGCTTTCCTGGGATTTGGGGACACCTGGGACAGCAGGGAGCGGCACCGGGTGAGGTTGGAGTCTTGTCCGGAGGATTTTTAGTCATGCCCGCAGTCCATGGGCTGGGATTTGTTGTGGAAATCTTTGCGTGTCCATCCGAGGATTTTCAGGGCTCTGAAATCCCGGGAAGACGGAAAGTGCAGGACCGGAGGTGGCCTGTGGGACCGGCTGTTTACTGGGCCTGGGGAAGGAGGGAGGAAATGACACAAAACCCTCCAAGGATGCCGGGCTGGGAGGATTTGCAAATTCCAGAGAGGACAGAGGGGTTAGAAAAATCCACAGGAAGCACAAAAGGCCCAGAAGTTCGGAAAATGCGAAGCAAATCCATCTGGAAGAGACCCCGGAATAGCAGAGAGCTGCGAGAGCTCCCCGTTTTTGGTTTTTTTTTTTTTTTTTTTTTTTTTGGGAAGGGGTTCTGTCAGCTCTAATCCCAGCTTTTCCAAGGATTTTGGCAGTGCCTGTGATTTAGGGAGGGCTGAGCTCAGCCCAAACGCGGCGCTGGCAGGAGCCCCTCGAGCTGACCCCGCTCTCTGGCCGCAGCCCTGTTATCCCGCGGGTGCCAGCTGGGATTGCAATTCCCTGGATAAAAAAAACTTCCCTCGGCCCTGGCGAGACAGTCCCGGGGCTCCCAGCCCAGCCCCGGGGCCACCTCGGGGGTGGCGAGTGGGTCACAGTCCCCGCTCCTGAGTTGTTGTCACTGTCCTGAGGTGAAAAGCGGGTGGGAAACGGGGATAAAAGTCATGGAATGAAACGGCTCCAGCTCCCGGCGGAACCTGGAAGCCGGAACCTGCCCCCTCCCCGGGCAAACCCCGATTAATTTGGGGGTTTTTGGCATGAGGAGCCTTTCCCCTGCTCCCCTGCTCCTTTTCCTGTGCCCCCAAAGCCGGCGGGGCTCAGCACTTCCCTCCTCCATCCCTGTGGGATCAGCTGCGGGAATTCCCTGGAATGGGAGAGCCGGGGGATGCTCCGAGGGGGTGCCTGGACCACCCCCACCCCTTCTGGCACCTCCAGGGAAGTGTCCCCTGGCCTGGGGTGGCCGAGGGTCACCAGGGCCAGCGGGGAATGTTTAAAGGGGGAAGTGGGGAAGGTTTAAGGAGGCTCCCGATGATTAAACTTGGATTAATTGGGCCTTAATGGCTCTGCCACAAATTCCTTCCGGGAGAGCTCCCAGAGCTCCCCTGCTAATTAAACAACCTAATGAAGGGATTTGATTAAAGGCAGCGAAGTCATTGTGGCTGCCCTGGTGCCTTGTAGGAACCTGGGAATAAAACCTGGGAAAACAACCTGGGAATGCCGATTCCTCGGGAGCTGAAGTGCTTTAAACGCGGATTTTGCCGGGATTATTTGCCCTGCTCCCTGTTTGGCACCTGTGGGGACACCCTGGCACCTGCCTGGATGCCGAGGGCTCGGGATCAGAGGGACAGCCACCAAACTCAGGGATTCCGTGGATTTGTGGGGAAGAAATCCAAATAAATCCAGGTTTTTTTTCCTCTGGGAATGCCATGATCTGGGGGCTTGAGCTGGGAGCAGGGAGCGATGGATGTCCTGGGAAGGGCAGGGAACGAGGATTGTGGAAGCTCCCTTGGATGGGAGCTGGAGGCCGGTGGGACGGGCAGCCACCGCCAGGAGCTGCGGTAATTACCGGCAGTAATTAAAACAATTAAAATAATTAAGATAATGAGTAGCCAGGGTGTTCAAACGAGGAAAGGGAGGCGAGGAGGGTCCGGGCTTGCGCAGGGAGAGTGGGAAGGAGCCGCGTGAGTGAGGCAGGAGGAGAGGAGGAGGCGCGGTGACCTCCGCGGAGACGGGAATTACTCAGCTCCTGCGGCTGCGGCCGAACGCTCTGAGTCACCAGCGCCGGGAGTTAACCCCCGGAGGCCGGGATGGGCCGGGATGCGGGAATGCGGGGAGGCAGGGAGGCAGGGATGAAGCTGCTCCGGCTCCTGGAGGGTGGCAGGGGCTGCCAGGTGTCCCCCAGGCTTTGGGTTTGGAGTGAGTGAAGAGGTGGAGGGATGAGGGATGAATCCAGACCCTCCCAGCTGCCTCCAGGGCCAGATCCCAAATCCTGCGGAGGTTCCTTCCTCCCTCCCTTCCTCCCTCCCTCCCTCATCTGCATACCCAGATTCTCCAGGAAACCCCCAAAAAATCCCGTTTTATCCCAGTCCCAGCTTCCCCATCCCTGTCCCTGTTGAGGGTGGGGATGAGGGATGAAGGATCCCAAATCCTGCGGAGGTGTCTCCCTAATCCCTTCCTTCCTTCCTTCCCTGATCCCTGGGAGCCGCCTCGGTGCAGAGCTTGACCAAGAGGGATCCGAATTCCCAGATTCTCCATGAAAACTCCAAAAAAAATCCCGTTTTATCCCATCCTTCACACATCCCCATCCCTGCTGCTCTGTCATCCCCATCCGTAACTCTCCCAGGCTCGGGGTTGTTCCTGCACCCATCCGAGGGAATAACTGGGAATAATTGGGAATAATTGGAAGCTGCTCGCTTGGAGAACCTGAGCTGCTCTCCCCTCACTGAACCTGGCCTGGAATTCCTGGCAAGAGCCCAAAATTCTCCTGGATATGGGATCTGGCAGTCCCTGTTCCCCGGGCACATCCCGAGGGACACCAGCTGCCCCCTCTCACCCCGGATCACCTGGAAAAACAGGAAAGAGGGGAAAGATATTCCAGCAGAGAGGAAAAGTGGGAATCGGGAGGCTGTGGCTGGGAAGGGCTGGGATGGATGGAGCAAAACGAGCTGGGAAAAACGGGAGGAGCTCCATTTCTTCACCTTCATTCCCTTCCCTTTTCCAGGGAAGAGTTCACAGCCAGAGCTGGAAACAAAACCATTCCCAGTAAAACAATCCTGGATCCCGACCCGGGATGGATCCATGAACCGTTGGGGCCTCTGGAATTTGGACCAAGCCGGGATTTTCAACTCCCAGCTGTGATTTCGGGCTCTGCCATCCCGAAATCCCCATCCCGGCAGCTTCCGTGTCCTACCTTTGCCATTCCCAGCTGATCCCATTGGAAAAGCAGAGGGAGAGCAGCGGAGCTGGACAAGCCCCGGGGTTTCATTTTCACTGGAAAGGGCTCACATTCCGCTTTTTTTTTCTGCTCCAAAATAATACAAAAACAGGGAAACAGAACCTTTGGAAAAATCTCCCTTCAGAGCTGAAGGAAACATCGGATCCATCCAATTTTAGGTTTTTTTTTTTTTTAAAAAATACAATCAAAACATTTCCCTCCTATTTTTACCTTCAGCAAAGCCCTTGGTGGGAAATGGAGGCTGTTTTTAGGGATGAGATTTCACTGGAATTTTTAGGGATGAGATTTCATCTGCAGCACTCGATTCCCTGCAGCAGGAGCTGAGGGATTTCGGGATATTTGGCCAAATTCTGTCCCCCCCCCGAAGGTGCTGCCCCATTTTCAGGCAAAGCCTGGGGCTGGATAAAGGGAATTCCAGGATTTCCCCCCACTTTTTCAGTGGTGATTCCCGGTTTCCCCACTCCTGGTGCTGCTGCTCCCACACAGGAGGTGCTGGGCCAAATTCTGTGGGATTCATCCCATTCATCCAGTGGGAATTCCGGTGCCCCTTTCCCCTCTGGAACGGCTGAACTTATTCCTGCCCCATTTTCAGGCAAAGCCTGGGGCTAAATAAAGGGAATTTAGGGATTTTTCCCCCTCCCCACTTTATGAGTGATAATTCCCAGTTTCCCAGCTCTTGGTGGAAAAAAAAATCGGGATTCTGGACTTGTCTCCCTGGGAGAAAGGAGCGGGATGATTTCATCCGCCAGAAATGCGAGGTTTGGTGTGGCCGGGATCCCTCCCTGCGCTTAAAGCGGCCGCGGGGCAGCGGGGAGGGGGCCGGGGGTGGGATTTGGGGGGTCGGGAAGGGTTTGAGGGCTCAGGGAAGGTTTGGGGGGTCCAGGGAGGGTTTGGGGGATTGGGGAAAGTTTGGGGCACTCAGAGAAGGTTTGGAGGGCTCAGGGAGGATTTGGGGTGTGCAGGGAGGGTTTGGGGGCGGCAGGGTGGGGTTGGGGGCTCAGGGAGGGTTTGGGGGCTCAGGGGGGTTTTAAGGGGTTCAGGGAAGGTTTGGGGTTCAGGGAGGGTTTGGGGACTCAGGGGGGTTTTAGGGGGTGCAGGGAGGGTTTGGCACCTCAGGGAGCCTTTGGGGTTCAGGAAGGGTTCGGGGGGCTCAGGGAGGATTTGGGGGCTCGGTGGAGCCGGGGCCACCCTGCAGGCAGCGCCGGTGCCGGGGTGCGGTGCCCCCACGGCCGGTCCCGGTCGCAGGGAGCTCCCCGGGGCTGTCCCGGTGTGTGGGGTCTCGGCCCAGTGCTCCCAGTTCAGCCCTTCCCTCCCCACACTGGGGGGATGGAGCGGCTGCTGCTGTGGGGGGCGCAGGGAACCCTTGGGAATGGGATGGGAATTCTCCCAGGCTGGGATTCAGACTGAGGGATGTGGGGGTGTGAGCCTGAGTTTCCCATCCCAAACCTTTCCTCCCCATTCCCAAACCCTTCCCGTCTTCATTTCCTGACCCTCCCTTTCCATTCCCAAACCTTTCCATGCTCAAACCTTTCCCTCCCATTCCCAACCCTTCCCCTCCATTCCCAACCTCATCCCTCCCATTCCCAAACCCTTCACCTTTCCCCTCATTCCCAAACCCTCCCATTCCCAACCCCATCCCTTCCATTCCCAAACCCTCCCATTCCCAACCCTTCCCCTCCTTTCCCAACCCCATCCCTCCCATTCCCAAACCCTTCACCTTTCCCTTCATTCCCAAACCCTCCCATTCCCAAATCCTCCCATTCCCAACCCCATCTCTCCCATTCCCAAACCTTTCCCGTCATTCCCAGCCCTCCCCTGTCCCCGCAGCTCCCAGCTCGGACACCCGGCCTCTTCTCCAGGGAGCTTTTCCCATGGATTTCACCAGCAGAGCAGCAGCCAAGCTCCATCCAGGGCTATTCCTTGTTTTCTCTCTTTCCTTTAAACACCTGACCGGGACCGGGATCAGCTCCTTTGGCTGCTTTTCCCACTTGGAATGAGGAAAACTTGTCCTGTCCATCCTGGCCCGGCCTGTGGCCAGCTGGGCTGGGAAGCTGCACGTCCTGGGATCCTCAGGGATCCTGCTCCAGGCTCAGGGATGCTCAGGGATGGATGGAGAGGCCTGGGAAGAAGGGATGGGTTTTTGGGATGGCTGGAATCTGCACGGAATTCCTGCTTCTCCTCCTCCTCCCTGCCCGTGCTGGGATAACCAAAGTCACACCGAGCCCGAGCTGAATTCCCAAATCCCTCTGGAGTGCTCTGGGACCGGGCCAGCTTTGCTCCAGCACCTTCCACACCACATTCCCGGCTGTTTTTAGGGATGGGAAGGTGGGCAGGGATCTGTTCCCCCTCCCCACGCGCAGCCGGAGCGGGGGAAGCTCCGCACGGATCCATCCCGGCCGCGTGAGTCGGGATCCGCGCGTTGCAGCCCGGAATTCTTTTCCCCTTCGCTCACTTCCCACTCCAGAGCTTTTCCCGGAGCCAAGAGCTTCTCCCGGGCTCCCGGTGACGCCGTCCCGGCCCTCTGGACGTGCGGGGGCTGCCGGAGCTCCCGGAGGGGCCGCGGGGCTGGGCAGGAGCGGGATTTGGGGGGAAACTGACCGGGATTTTCCAGCCTGGCACCACCGGGAACGCCCCGGGAAGGGCGGCGCGGCCCCTCCCCACCGCATCCTGCGGGGATGGGGCCATCCCAAACTTCCAGGCATCCTTTTGGGGGGATCCCTGCGCTCCCCTTGCGTTCCCTTCCCGTGGAGAGCTCCGAGGCTCGGAGGTTTTGCTGCCAAACACCCCAAAATTGCCATTTTCCAGCTTTTCCTCCTGTTTTTTTTTTCTCTTTCCCGTTCTGAAATTGGATTTTTTTTAGCTCTCCGAAGGGAAATTTGAAGATCTGGCCCTCAAAAAGATCCAGAAATGCCCTGGTTGTGTGGCACCGAGCGAGACAGGGATAACACCAGGAATCATCATCTCCCTGGGGCCAAATCAACGTTTTTAAGCCAATATTCCTGAGGAATTGTCCGGCTTTCCTAAGTTTGGGATGGCCGGAGTGACCGGGGCATGTCCAGAGTGACCAGGGGAATGGCCAAAATGACCAGGGAATGGCCAGAGTGGCCAGGGAATGGCTGAAATGACCAGGGCATGGCCAGAGTAGCCAGAACATGGCCAGAGTGACCAGGGAATGGCCAAAATGGCCAGGGCATGGCCAGAGCGGCCAGGGCATGGCCAGAGTGACCAGGGAATGCCCAAAATGGCCAGGGCATGGCCAGAGTGGCCAGGGCATGGCCAGAGTGACCAGGGAATGCCCAAAATGGCCAGGGTATGGCCAGAGTGGCCAGGGCATGGCCAGAGTGACCAGTGAATGTCTGAAATGACCAGGGCATGGCCAGAGTGACCAGTGAATGGCCAAAATGATCAGAACATGGCCAGAGTGACCATGGAATGGCCAAAATGACCATGGAATGGCCAAAATGACCAGGGAATGGCCAGAGTGACCAGAACATGGCCAGAGTGACCAGAACATGGCCGGAGGGACCAGTGGCCAGAAAAAGGGGACCAACCACCGGGATGTGGCACCGGGGACGGCTGAAAATCCTCATGGGGGCCACCAGAACCGCGCTGTCCCCGAGGCTGGGGCCACCCCGGGCACCCCGGGCACCCCCTTTCCCTGCAAGAACAGGGCTGGAATTTGCTCCAGACACGGAAAAATCGGTGCCCGGAGCCACGTCCGAGGTTTGAAAAATGTAAAAGGGCGCCTTTGAAGGTGGATCCGAAACTTGGACGCGGCGGGGAAGGAATTCCTGCAGGGAGCAAATTCAACAAACCAAGTGCCCTGGCTGGCAGCAGAAGCGCCGGGAGGGTTCGGTGCCTCCCAAATTTGGAGCTTTCCCGGGATGGGAGCGGCTCCATGCGTCGGGCAGAGCATGGAAAAGGTCTGGGATGTGACACCTTTCCGTGCCTGGCGTCGCTTTTGTGCAGGAACGGCCCCGTTTGGTGCCTCAATTTCTCCCAATTTCCATGCCCGGGGAGCAGCTGGAAATCAGCAGGGAAAGAAAAACTCCCATGGAACATGTCCCCATGGATTCGGGGACTTTTGGAGCGGTTTTTAAAGGAATTAGCATCAAATTCCAGCAGCACATCATTCCAAACAGCGTCTCCTTTCCTTATTGATCCTGGTCCTTTTCCAGCCGGCAAACTCCAGGCTCCATCCCGAGTTTTTGTTTAAACAGCCTGAAATTCCTCCGTGGGTCCCCTTGATCCCGTTTTCCTGGCTCCCACTCCAGCTACCTTCTGGATTTCAGGATCCAGGAGAAGCTGTGCCCTGGGATCATCCTGCTCCAGGCACTCAGCAAGGAGCAATCCCTCGGTTTTGGAGGATCAGGAAAAGCCCCATGTTGGGAATAAATCAATTTAAGGCAAAATGGGGCAGTCCAGGGAGTGGGAATTTTGGGAAAAGCTCCGGTTTCGGCTGCCAGCCCCGTGTGGAAGGGCAGGAGCAGCCCCTCCTGGGCGGCTGCCAGCCCCTGGCAGGGTCGGGATTGGGATTTCGAGGAGCCAGAGCAGCTCAGGTTTCCCGGCCCCCGCTGCAGATGGAGAGAGGGGGATGGTGGGGAGGGAGGGAAGGGACCCCTGGATCCCACATCCCAGGGATTCCGGGATCGGGATGGCTGTGG
>NW_024581362.1:0-16108 GCF_017639235.1 Corvus kubaryi
GTGTTTCCATGCTCAGAGCCCCCAATCCCTGTTTCCCAAGGCCTGTGACATTTCCATGCCCAGAGCCCCCAATCCCTGTTTTCCGAGGTCTGTGGCATTTCCATGCTCAGAGCCTCCAATCCCTGTTTTCCAGGGCCTGTGGCATTTCCATGCCCAGAGCCACCAATCCCTGTTTTCCAGGGCCTGTGGTGTTTCCACGCTTGGAGCCCCCAATCCCTGTTTTCCAAGGTCTGTGGCATTTCCATGCTCAGAGCCCCCAGTCCCTGTTTTCCGAGGCCTTTGGAATGCCCGGCTCCGCTCCGCAGCCTCTCCTGGACAAACAGCAGGAGGGAGCAGGGTCATTCCAGCCAGGAATGAAGGCCGGAATGAGGCTCTGGATGGGGAAAATCCCGCATCGCGTTCCCTCCAGGCAGGGAGCCCCGGAGCCCTCCTGCCAAGGGCTGTCCCCAAACGTGTCCCCAGCCCCGTTCCCAAACTTTGGAGCTCTCCTCTTCCTCGTCCTGGATGAGTTTGGTACCCAAAGCTCCCAGAAACCAGGGCTGGAGACAAACTGGGAATCAAATAAATCCATATAGGACAAATAAAATCCTTATAGGACAAATAAGTCCATATAGGAGACACATAAATCCATATAGGGCAAATAATTCCTATAGGACAAATAAAATCCCTATAAAACAAATATAAATCCATACGGGACAAATGTAAATCCATATGGGACAAATAAATCCCTACAGGACAAATAAATCCCTATAGGACAAATTTAAATCCCTAAAGGACAAATAAAGTCCATATAGGAAAAATTTAAATCCATATACAATGAATAAAGTCGGTATAGGACAAATACAATCCATATAGGAGAAATATAAATCCATATAGGGCAAATAATCCCTATAGGACAAATAAAACCCCTATAGGACAGCTAAAATCCTTATAGGATAAATAAATCCCTATGGGGCAAATAGAAATCCCTATAGGACAAATAAAATCCCTATAGGAAAAATAAATCCATACAGGACAAATAAATCCATATAGGACAAAAAAAAAATCCTTGTAGGGCAAATAAAATCCATATAGGAGAAATATAAACCCATATAGGACAAATAAATCCCTATAGGACAAATAAAATTCCTATAGGACAAATAAAATCCCTATAGAACAAATTTAATTCTCTGTAGGACAAATAAATCCATATAGGACGAATGTAAATCCCTATGGGACAAATAAATAAATCCCTATAGGACAAATAAAATCCCTATAAGACAGATTTAAATCCCTACGGGACAAACAAAAATCCATGTAGGATAAATTAATTCCACTTAGAGGTTAATTAATTAAGAACTGCCCTTCCTGGATCCCCCCGGCTCCGGGGAGGTCACGGCCCCGAGCTGCCCTCCCGAACGGGCTGTTTGTGTCTGCAAAGCATCTCAAATATGAACCAAAAACCCCAAAAATTCCAAAGCAAATAAAGGGAAAAGAGAAACATCGGCTGCCTGGGAAAGCCATCAGCATTCCTGCCTGCTCCTGCCACCCGGCATCCCAAAAATTCCCAATCCCGGAGCCTCTCCGAGGCACAGCTGAGCCCTGCCCGGGCACCGCAGCCACCTCTGCCCTCCGTGCCCCGCTGCGGCTTCTCCCGAGCTGCGAAACTCCTCTGGGAGAAAGGGAGAAGGATTTGGGGGGATTTTTTGAAGAGAAAAAAAACCGATATAAAACTCCTTGGAGATAAACAGGAGGAAGGAGCGGGGCGTGGGCGGGCGCTGCCGCCGCCGCCGCTGCTGCGAGGCTGAACTGGGAAGGCTGGGGGGAACTGGGGGGTCCTGGCAGAGATTTTGGGGATAAAAGGAGCATCTGGGAGGAGGTGGCACAGGGTGGATGTATCCCCTGGGGTTTGGGGTCCCTCTGTGCCGCGCCGCGGGTTCTGGGGCGCATCCCTGCTGCCCCTTGGAGGGCGGGTGCTGGGATTTGTGGGATCATTCCCATGGGGTTGGGAGAGGCTGGAGCAGCCGGGCTGGGAGTGGGTTCTGGGGTGTGTGGGATCATTCCCTCATTCCCTGGACCCCATGGAACTGGGAGAGGTTGGATTGGGGGTCCGTGGGCAGCCGCAGCCGGGCTGGGAGTGGGGTCTGGGATATGTGGGATCATTCCCTCATTCCCTGGCCCCCATGGAATTGGGATGGGCTGGAGCAGCCGCGCTGGGAGTGGGCTCTGGGATATGCGGGATGGTTCCCTGGAGCCCATGGGGTTGGGAAAGGCTGGAGCGGGGTCCGTGGGCAGCCGCAGCCGGGCTGGGGGCGGCCCGGGTGCCGCAGCGCTCGGGCGGGGGCTGTCAGCCCGTGAGCGATAATTAGCGATGATCAAAGCGGCTCCTTCCCGACAGCCCTGGATGCGGATGCTTGGAAATCTCCCGGCTGCTGGCGCGGGGGGGAGAACAACCCCCGCTGCCGGCTGAGCTGCTCCCAGGATTTCCAGCTCCAGCAATGGGATTTTGGGGGGCTGGGAGGGGCTGTCACTATGGACACAGCTCTGGGATGTCCAGGGTTCCATCGGCTCATCCCTGCCGAGACAAAAATGAGGGGAATGAGGAGCCTGGGAGCTGCTCGGGACATGGAGCAGGCGAGGAGGGGGCGATGGGGCAGCGGCCAGGCCGGGCCAGCCCCGGCTTCGGCCCCTCCTGCACTGTCCAGGGCTGTCCCTACGGCCGGGTCACCTCTGTCCCCATCACAGGGCGGGGTTATCCCAGCTGGACATTGCACTGCCCCGGAGCCAGAGGCGGGCAGAGCTCTGCTCCCTCATCCCGGCCTGGTTCCTCGGGATGAGCCGTGCCCCGGTCACGCCCCGTGGGTTTTGATAAATTCCCGTCTTGTTTTCCCTGGATTTCCGCCTCTCCCAGGGTTGTGGGTGTTTGATCGGAGCCGGGATGGCTCCAACGAGGCACTGCCGGCTCCTCCTGCCCTCGGGGGGCTGGGAAAAGCTGTTTATGGGGTTCAGCTCCTTCTGCTGCCCCGCTGGCCCCCGTGTGGGAGCAGAGCTGTCCCCACGCTCTGCTCCAAGGGAACATGCAGGAATCCATGGCAGGCCCCTGCCTGCAGCCTCTTCCCGGCCTCATCCCACTGGCAGAAGCATCTGGAAAAGCCCTTTTTTTCCCCAAAAAACGGTTCCAACAACTCGGCTTTGACCCCTCCACGTGCTCAGCGTTTGTGCCTCGGCTCCATCCCAGCCCGCAGAGCCCCCCCGGGGGTTGTCTCCCCCCTTTTTCCCCTCTCCATCCTTCCCTCTGGAATTGCACAAAGGAGCACGTTGTGCCTGGAAGCCTCTCCCTGGCTCCTGGGCTCGGTTTTATCTCTCCCTTCAAAGCCGGAGGGAACCCTCCGAGCCAGACACGCGGCCCCAGCTGTGCCGGGAATGAGGGAAGGCCTGAACCCGGGCCATGCGTCTGGATTTGGGATGCTCTGCGCGCTCCCTTTGCTGTCCCTCCGCTGTCACAGGGACACGGGACAGCCCCGGGGTGTGAAAACGCCGGAAATATTCCTAAAATTCCCAGGAAAGGCCACCCTGGCTGCCTTTGCTCCCTCTGGAAACACAAGGAAAGGGAAGGGGGTGCCCAAAACAAACACGGGGCTCAGAGGTGGGTGGGCTGCGAGCCCCCAGGAATAACGTCCTGGAAAACCGCTCCTGCTCCCGGGATTTCCTTGCTTTCCCATTTAATTTGGGAGCTCCCGCTGCTCCCTGCCGGCGCTGCAGGGAGGGAACCGCTTCCCTGCTGATGTGGAAGCGCTGGGTCTGCTCGGCTCCCCAGGTTCTCCTGCTGGGAGGAGGCAGCCGGCGGCCGCCCCTGCCTCCCTCTCCCTCTCTCCACGCTCCGATATTCCCAAATTTCCGCAGCAGGAACGTGCGGCTCCGCGATGATTTGCGCTGCAAGGAACAGCGCAGCTCCCACCGCCTCGTCCCTGTCCCCGCCGCCCGCTCCAGCAGCGAATCCTCCCATCCCAAAGCGATTTTTTTTTCCCCAACGATTCTTCTCCGCTTCCAGGGAGTCTGACCTTTTCATTAATAACTCAGCCGCGTTATTGGAGGGATGAATAATTCAGGATCACACCCAGCCCCGCGCTAAGCGCCGGCTGTAAAATTTAATTAATCCTCTCACGGAACGCCCCCGAGGGCTGCGGAGGGCTGGGGATGGATGGGGATGGATGGGGATGGATGGGGACGATGCCAGAGGCTCCCGGCGATGCTCCAAGAGCATCCCAGCCCCGCTGATGGCTCCGGGATATTCCAGCAACGCATCCCGGTCATTCCCTCCGGCAATATTTTATTTCTCCGGGTGTTTTAAAGGGGGAAAATTCCCCTTCGCTGTGGAGCCGCCGCAGGAAACCCCCGCAGGATCCTCTCCCCGAGCTTTTCCTCTGGGAAATAACAGCGGCTTCTTGCTTTTCCCGACCTTTTCCTGCGGCGGCTGTTAAATATCGGGAGATCCTGGGTAAATGTCTCCATCCAGGTGTGTTGAACAGGGAGCCAGGAGCTGGAGCCATCCCCGGGAGCCCCCCAGGTGTTGGATTGGGAATCACCCCCCAAAATCCTGGCAGGCTCCTTCCCTCCCGCTGCCGCTCGGGACGAGTGGGAAGGGTTTTTCCTTGGTTTTGGATTCCATAAAAGTTGCACCCCTGGATGGAGCCGGGGACAGCGTTGGGTTGATCCCGGGGGGGCTCCTCTCACTCCCTGGGGGCGCTTTCCAGCAACTTCCTTGGCTCTGCCCCCCGAAATCCATGAGCGGGGGTGGGTGGAGGCCTGGCAGGGAAAGCCGCGGAGGCGCGGGGTTAATTAGACAGCAGCCTAATGAGGCCTGGTACTAATTAGGTGCCCCCTCGGCCAGGAAGCAGCTGCGGAGTGACGTGGCCGGTGCGGGGGGGTGGCTCAGCACCCACGGGTGCGAGGGGACCCCAATTCCAGCTCTGCCAGGGCCCTGCAGGGTTTGGGAAGCAGCTCCCACACTCTCCTTTTAGTGGACACCGGGATGGGGACCCCCACTCGTGCCCCCACTCTCCCGGCAGGGATCTCCCGTGGGATTTTTGGGGCTGTCCCGCAGCCGGCAGAAAGAATCCCAGGATGATTTCGCTTGGGAAACACCTCCAAGATCATCAGCGAGGGATCCGGGGTGGCTTTCGGGGCTGGCACTGATGCCGCCGATCCAGGGAAAGCTTTTTTTTCCCGGTCCCAGCAGCCCCGGAGGCTCCCCGGTCGCTGCCTCTCCCCCTTCCCCGAGCGGGGCAGGGAATGTGCTGGAAAATCAGCGCGTTTCCTGCAGCTCCAGAGGCGCAAATGTTGCCCTTGGCCGCGGCCGCTCGCGCGTGGCTGAAGGGGCTTTTTTGTTGGGAAAACGGCTGCGGGAATTATTTGGAATCTCCTTCCAGGTTTCTCTTCCTGCCCTGCTTCTCCCAACCTTTCCCAAACACGACCCCGGGGGATTCGCGGCACTGGAGCATTGCTGGGGCAACCCAAAAGCCCAAATCCCTGCACTTCCAGCTCTTTCCCAGCTCTTTTCCAGCTTTCTCCCCCGCTTTGCCCGGCTCCCTCCTCGCTCCTTCCCAACCCTCCCAATTAAACGCTTCCGAGCGAGGTTGTCTGGAAGCTCCGCAGCTCCAGAAATCCCAGCAGGTCGCCTCTGAGGAGAACTTTCAAAGGCTTTATCCACTCTCAGAGCCGCTGCTGCAGCTCCAGAGTGGATGCAGGAATGCGGGAATGGGCACAGGGATAACAAAGGCGCGGCACTGCCCAGGGTTTTAGGGAATTCCAGGCCGAGATTCCAGCTCGCAACCCCTCCCGCGTGGCTGGAGCCCGGGGTGCGGCTCCCTGGTGAGCCAGGACAGGGCTGGAGCATGGAAACACCCCATGATTGCATCCCTCGCTCCGGCTTCGGCTCCCACGGCTCCGTGAGGAGTTTGGATCCTGCCCCAGGAGCGCTCGGACACGTCCGGCTTTCCCTGCTGGGCTGTATCCACGCTCGTTCCCAATCCTGCGGGAAACCCACGGAACCCTGCGGGGTTTTCCAAGAGCCGGTGCTCCAGGTGGGTATGGAATTGTTCCTCTCTGGGAATGTCAGGGAAGTTGGGTGTGGAGCGTCAGTGATTTTCCTTGGAGCTGGATCTGCTGATGTGGTCATGTGTCCATCCATCCCTCCATCCCTCCATCCCTCCATCCCTCCATCCCTCCATCCCTCCATCCATCCATCCCTCCATCCCTCCATCCATCCCTCCATCCCCAGCAGCCCCTGCCACCCCACACGAGCAGAAGGGGAGCACAGGGGCAGGGAGGGAGGGAGGTGAATCCATATGGAGACCTTCGGGATATTCCCATTGGGATCTGGGCACGGCCGAGGGCACCGTGGCCGCGCAGCCGCCGGAGCCCCTGGCAGTGTCGGGGCTGCTGGCGAGACACATCTGGACAGCTCCGCTTTTTTCCAGGCCTGTCTCGCTTTCCCTTTATTTGATGTGTTTTGATTTCCTATTAAAGCAGCGCTGTCTCATTTCCTCCGAGAAAAACAAGGCTCTTCCAGCGGGATGGATTCCTGCAGCTCCGGCAAAGAGCTGGAAAACAAACAGGGGGCACCTGCCACCTTCTCCCCTCTCCTCTCCTTTCCCTGCCCCTCTCCTTCCCTCTCCCAGCCCCACAACCCTTCTGGGGGATGCTGGATCCTCTTTCCAGAGGGAGATGGATGCAGATTTCCATCCATGCATCCAGCACCGGCTGCCGGTGCCTCCCCTTCCCTCCTGGAACCTTCCTTGTTCCGGGCAGGCTTTGGTGCTTTTTCAAGGAACGGGAACCCGCGATCCTTTCCCAGCTGCTCCATCCCTTTTCCCGCTCTGGGGGCTGCGGGAAAGGACCTGGAGCATGCCCAGGCAGGAGGGATGGATCCTGGAGGCCTCGGGAGCATCTGGAAGCAGCGGCGCGGATGCCTCGGGGATGAAAACACTTCCTGCGCCTCCACCTCCACCTGACATTTGGGAACAGCGGAGCCGCGGCTCCCGGGAGCTTTCCAGATTCCTTTCACTGGAGCCGTCACGGGGAGAGGGAGGGAAGGAGGGAGGGAGGGAGGGCGGAGGTGTCGGGGCAGCGGCGGCTCCGGGACAGCCTGGAAGGGATCCGGGCCCGGCCGTTGTCCCGGGAACCGGGGTTCATCCCGGGTCAGAGCGGGGTTTATCCCGGGAGCCGGGGCGTTTATCCTGGGAACCGGGGTGTTTATCCCGGGCACCGGGGTGTTTATCCCGGGCCAGAGCGGGGCGGGTTGGCCGCAGCCCAGGGCCGGCTCCAGGGCTGGGTGGGTGCTCAGCTCCCACTCCCGATGTCCCTGATGCCACCACGGGCTGTGCCACCCGCGGGAGGGTCCCTGCGAGGGGTCCCCGGGCAAGAGGGGAAGGGTTTGTGCTCCTCTGTCCCCGTCCCGCCCTCCGTCCCTGTCCCCAAACGCCCCAGGTGACACCAGCGGGGCTATTCCCTCCCGGGCTGCAGCGTGTCCCCGTTTTGGGGTCAATCTCCTTTTTGGCCCCGCTGCAATTTGGCATCCCCGCATGGGGAACAGAATTTGGGATAGTGCCGCTGCAGCAGAGCATGCTGGGGATCCCGGGATTTGCTCTGGATCTGCTCCAGCCTCTGGAAAACACGGGATGGGCATGGCTGGAGGACAGCAGCTCCCGGGAAGGCTCCTGACAGCTGATTTTATGGGATTGGCAGCTCCGCTTCTCCCTCAGTCAAAGGGATTGTGCAGCACTGAAGGATGAGCCGGACTCCCCGGGCAGAGGGAAGCAGGAAGATGCTCCTTTTCCAGCCTGGAGCTCTGGATTTGGGATGAAATGTTGGAGTGGAAGGGCTGGCAGGGCTCTGAGGCTGCCGCTCCCTTCGGGGGACACAGCAGGACAGGGAAAGAGCATCCAGAAAATTCCTGCCTGATCCCAGTTCCTGGGGGTGGGACGAGGTGAGGGATGCTGCTGGGATTGTCCCTTGGGAAGGGGAAAAGGACAGGAAGACGTGGGATGAGGCAGGTGGATGTGGCTTTGACTCCTTGCCAAGGTTTCCTTGGAGCCTGAGGGCCACAGGAGCGAATTCCCAAGGGATGGGGCTCGGGGATGCAGGGAGCTGGGAAAGGGGATGTGGCTGAGGTTGGGGACATCCAAGGAAAGGCACCTCAAACACCTGAGCCCGGAATTCCCAGGTGTGGGATGAGCAGCAGCTGAGGGACAGCGATGGCGTTGGCCGGGGAGTGACCAAACGCCCTGAGCTGCTCCAGCTCTGCTCCTTCGGGATGGAAATTTGCACCTCCAGCCAGAAATTCCAGCTGTTCTCCAAGTCTGATGACCCAGGGAAGGTCTTCACCCCAAGTTGGAGCTTTCCTGGGATTTGGGGACACCTGGGACAGCAGGGAGCGGCACCGGGTGAGGTTGGAGTCTTGTCCGGAGGATTTTTAGTCATGCCCGCAGTCCATGGGCTGGGATTTGTTGTGGAAATCTTTGCGTGTCCATCCGAGGATTTTCAGGGCTCTGAAATCCCGGGAAGACGGAAAGTGCAGGACCGGAGGTGGCCTGTGGGACCGGCTGTTTACTGGGCCTGGGGAAGGAGGGAGGAAATGACACAAAACCCTCCAAGGATGCCGGGCTGGGAGGATTTGCAAATTCCAGAGAGGACAGAGGGGTTAGAAAAATCCACAGGAAGCACAAAAGGCCCAGAAGTTCGGAAAATGCGAAGCAAATCCATCTGGAAGAGACCCCGGAATAGCAGAGAGCTGCGAGAGCTCCCCGTTTTTGGTTTTTTTTTTTTTTTTTTTTTTTTTGGGAAGGGGTTCTGTCAGCTCTAATCCCAGCTTTTCCAAGGATTTTGGCAGTGCCTGTGATTTAGGGAGGGCTGAGCTCAGCCCAAACGCGGCGCTGGCAGGAGCCCCTCGAGCTGACCCCGCTCTCTGGCCGCAGCCCTGTTATCCCGCGGGTGCCAGCTGGGATTGCAATTCCCTGGATAAAAAAAACTTCCCTCGGCCCTGGCGAGACAGTCCCGGGGCTCCCAGCCCAGCCCCGGGGCCACCTCGGGGGTGGCGAGTGGGTCACAGTCCCCGCTCCTGAGTTGTTGTCACTGTCCTGAGGTGAAAAGCGGGTGGGAAACGGGGATAAAAGTCATGGAATGAAACGGCTCCAGCTCCCGGCGGAACCTGGAAGCCGGAACCTGCCCCCTCCCCGGGCAAACCCCGATTAATTTGGGGGTTTTTGGCATGAGGAGCCTTTCCCCTGCTCCCCTGCTCCTTTTCCTGTGCCCCCAAAGCCGGCGGGGCTCAGCACTTCCCTCCTCCATCCCTGTGGGATCAGCTGCGGGAATTCCCTGGAATGGGAGAGCCGGGGGATGCTCCGAGGGGGTGCCTGGACCACCCCCACCCCTTCTGGCACCTCCAGGGAAGTGTCCCCTGGCCTGGGGTGGCCGAGGGTCACCAGGGCCAGCGGGGAATGTTTAAAGGGGGAAGTGGGGAAGGTTTAAGGAGGCTCCCGATGATTAAACTTGGATTAATTGGGCCTTAATGGCTCTGCCACAAATTCCTTCCGGGAGAGCTCCCAGAGCTCCCCTGCTAATTAAACAACCTAATGAAGGGATTTGATTAAAGGCAGCGAAGTCATTGTGGCTGCCCTGGTGCCTTGTAGGAACCTGGGAATAAAACCTGGGAAAACAACCTGGGAATGCCGATTCCTCGGGAGCTGAAGTGCTTTAAACGCGGATTTTGCCGGGATTATTTGCCCTGCTCCCTGTTTGGCACCTGTGGGGACACCCTGGCACCTGCCTGGATGCCGAGGGCTCGGGATCAGAGGGACAGCCACCAAACTCAGGGATTCCGTGGATTTGTGGGGAAGAAATCCAAATAAATCCAGGTTTTTTTTCCTCTGGGAATGCCATGATCTGGGGGCTTGAGCTGGGAGCAGGGAGCGATGGATGTCCTGGGAAGGGCAGGGAACGAGGATTGTGGAAGCTCCCTTGGATGGGAGCTGGAGGCCGGTGGGACGGGCAGCCACCGCCAGGAGCTGCGGTAATTACCGGCAGTAATTAAAACAATTAAAATAATTAAGATAATGAGTAGCCAGGGTGTTCAAACGAGGAAAGGGAGGCGAGGAGGGTCCGGGCTTGCGCAGGGAGAGTGGGAAGGAGCCGCGTGAGTGAGGCAGGAGGAGAGGAGGAGGCGCGGTGACCTCCGCGGAGACGGGAATTACTCAGCTCCTGCGGCTGCGGCCGAACGCTCTGAGTCACCAGCGCCGGGAGTTAACCCCCGGAGGCCGGGATGGGCCGGGATGCGGGAATGCGGGGAGGCAGGGAGGCAGGGATGAAGCTGCTCCGGCTCCTGGAGGGTGGCAGGGGCTGCCAGGTGTCCCCCAGGCTTTGGGTTTGGAGTGAGTGAAGAGGTGGAGGGATGAGGGATGAATCCAGACCCTCCCAGCTGCCTCCAGGGCCAGATCCCAAATCCTGCGGAGGTTCCTTCCTCCCTCCCTTCCTCCCTCCCTCCCTCATCTGCATACCCAGATTCTCCAGGAAACCCCCAAAAAATCCCGTTTTATCCCAGTCCCAGCTTCCCCATCCCTGTCCCTGTTGAGGGTGGGGATGAGGGACGAAGGATCCCAAATCCTGCGGAGGTGTCTCCCTAATCCCTTCCTTCCTTCCTTCCCTGATCCCTGGGAGCCGCCTCGGTGCAGAGCTTGACCAAGAGGGATCCGAATTCCCAGATTCTCCATGAAAACTCCAAAAAAAATCCCGTTTTATCCCATCCTTCACACATCCCCATCCCTGCTGCTCTGTCATCCCCATCCGTAACTCTCCCAGGCTCGGGGTTGTTCCTGCACCCATCCGAGGGAATAACTGGGAATAATTGGGAATAATTGGAAGCTGCTCGCTTGGAGAACCTGAGCTGCTCTCCCCTCACTGAACCTGGCCTGGAATTCCTGGCAAGAGCCCAAAATTCTCCTGGATATGGGATCTGGCAGTCCCTGTTCCCCGGGCACATCCCGAGGGACACCAGCTGCCCCCTCTCACCCCGGATCACCTGGAAAAACAGGAAAGAGGGGAAAGATATTCCAGCAGAGAGGAAAAGTGGGAATCGGGAGGCTGTGGCTGGGAAGGGCTGGGATGGATGGAGCAAAACGAGCTGGGAAAAACGGGAGGAGCTCCATTTCTTCACCTTCATTCCCTTCCCTTTTCCAGGGAAGAGTTCACAGCCAGAGCTGGAAACAAAACCATTCCCAGTAAAACAATCCTGGATCCCGACCCGGGATGGATCCATGAACCGTTGGGGCCTCTGGAATTTGGACCAAGCCGGGATTTTCAACTCCCAGCTGTGATTTCGGGCTCTGCCATCCCGAAATCCCCATCCCGGCAGCTTCCGTGTCCTACCTTTGCCATTCCCAGCTGATCCCATTGGAAAAGCAGAGGGAGAGCAGCGGAGCTGGACAAGCCCCGGGGTTTCATTTTCACTGGAAAGGGCTCACATTCCGCTTTTTTTTTCTGCTCCAAAATAATACAAAAACAGAGAAACAGAACCTTTGGAAAAATCTCCCTTCAGAGCTGAAGGAAACATCGGATCCATCCAATTTTAGGTTTTTTTTTTTTTAAAAAATACAATCAAAACATTTCCCTCCTATTTTTACCTTCAGCAAAGCCCTTGGTGGGAAATGGAGGCTGTTTTTAGGGATGAGATTTCACTGGAATTTTTAGGGATGAGATTTCATCTGCAGCACTCGATTCCCTGCAGCAGGAGCTGAGGGATTTCGGGATATTTGGCCAAATTCTGTCCCCCCCCCGAAGGTGCTGCCCCATTTTCAGGCAAAGCCTGGGGCTGGATAAAGGGAATTCCAGGATTTCCCCCCACTTTTTCAGTGGTGATTCCCGGTTTCCCCACTCCTGGTGCTGCTGCTCCCACACAGGAGGTGCTGGGCCAAATTCTGTGGGATTCATCCCATTCATCCAGTGGGAATTCCGGTGCCCCTTTCCCCTCTGGAACGGCTGAACTTATTCCTGCCCCATTTTCAGGCAAAGCCTGGGGCTAAATAAAGGGAATTTAGGGATTTTTCCCCCTCCCCACTTTATGAGTGATAATTCCCAGTTTCCCAGCTCTTGGTGGAAAAAAAAATCGGGATTCTGGACTTGTCTCCCTGGGAGAAAGGAGCGGGATGATTTCATCCGCCAGAAATGCGAGGTTTGGTGTGGCCGGGATCCCTCCCTGCGCTTAAAGCGGCCGCGGGGCAGCGGGGAGGGGGCCGGGGGTGGGATTTGGGGGGTCGGGAAGGGTTTGAGGGCTCAGGGAAGGTTTGGGGGGTCCAGGGAGGGTTTGGGGGATTGGGGAAAGTTTGGGGCACTCAGAGAAGGTTTGGAGGGCTCAGGGAGGATTTGGGGTGTGCAGGGAGGGTTTGGGGGCGGCAGGGTGGGGTTGGGGGCTCAGGGAGGGTTTGGGGGCTCAGGGGGGTTTTAAGGGGTTCAGGGAAGGTTTGGGGTTCAGGGAGGGTTTGGGGACTCAGGGGGGTTTTAGGGGGTGCAGGGAGGGTTTGGCACCTCAGGGAGCCTTTGGGGTTCAGGAAGGGTTCGGGGGGCTCAGGGAGGATTTGGGGGCTCGGTGGAGCCGGGGCCACCCTGCAGGCAGCGCCGGTGCCGGGGTGCGGTGCCCCCACGGCCGGTCCCGGTCGCAGGGAGCTCCCCGGGGCTGTCCCGGTGTGTGGGGTCTCGGCCCAGTGCTCCCAGTTCAGCCCTTCCCTCCCCACACTGGGGGGATGGAGCGGCTGCTGCTGTGGGGGGCGCAGGGAACCCTTGGGAATGGGATGGGAATTCTCCCAGGCTGGGATTCAGACTGAGGGATGTGGGGGTGTGAGCCTGAGTTTCCCATCCCAAACCTTTCCTCCCCATTCCCAAACCCTTCCCGTCTTCATTTCCTGACCCTCCCTTTCCATTCCCAAACCTTTCCATGCTCAAACCTTTCCCTCCCATTCCCAACCCTTCCCCTCCATTCCCAACCTCATCCCTCCCATTCCCAAACCCTTCACCTTTCCCCTCATTCCCAAACCCTCCCATTCCCAACCCCATCCCTTCCATTCCCAAACCCTCCCATTCCCAACCCTTCCCCTCCTTTCCCAACCCCATCCCTCCCATTCCCAAACCCTTCACCTTTCCCTTCATTCCCAAACCCTCCCATTCCCAAATCCTCCCATTCCCAACCCCATCTCTCCCATTCCCAAACCTTTCCCGTCATTCCCAGCCCTCCCCTGTCCCCGCAGCTCCCAGCTCGGACACCCGGCCTCTTCTCCAGGGAGCTTTTCCCATGGATTTCACCAGCAGAGCAGCAGCCAAGCTCCATCCAGGGCTATTCCTTGTTTTCTCTCTTTCCTTTAAACACCTGACCGGGACCGGGATCAGCTCCTTTGGCTGCTTTTCCCACTTGGAATGAGGAAAACTTGTCCTGTCCATCCTGGCCCGGCCTGTGGCCAGCTGGGCTGGGAAGCTGCACGTCCTGGGATCCTCAGGGATCCTGCTCCAGGCTCAGGGATGCTCAGGGATGGATGGAGAGGCCTGGGAAGAAGGGATGGGTTTTTGGGATGGCTGGAATCTGCACGGAATTCCTGCTTCTCCTCCTCCTCCCTGCCCGTGCTGGGATAACCAAAGTCACACCGAGCCCGAGCTGAATTCCCAAATCCCTCTGGAGTGCTCTGGGACCGGGCCAGCTTTGCTCCAGCACCTTCCACACCACATTCCCGGCTGTTTTTAGGGATGGGAAGGTGGGCAGGGATCTGTTCCCCCTCCCCACGCGCAGCCGGAGCGGGGGAAGCTCCGCACGGATCCATCCCGGCCGCGTGAGTCGGGATCCGCGCGTTGCAGCCCGGAATTCTTTTCCCCTTCGCTCACTTCCCACTCCAGAGCTTTTCCCGGAGCCAAGAGCTTCTCCCGGGCTCCCGGTGACGCCGTCCCGGCCCTCTGGACGTGCGGGGGCTGCCGGAGCTCCCGGAGGGGCCGCGGGGCTGGGCAGGAGCGGGATTTGGGGGGAAACTGACCGGGATTTTCCAGCCTGGCACCACCGGGAACGCCCCGGGAAGGGCGGCGCGGCCCCTCCCCACCGCATCCTGCGGGGATGGGGCCATCCCAAACTTCCAGGCATCCTTTTGGGGGGATCCCTGCGCTCCCCTTGCGTTCCCTTCCCGTGGAGAGCTCCGAGGCTCGGAGGTTTTGCTGCCAAACACCCCAAAATTGCCATTTTCCAGCTTTTCCTCCTGTTTTTTTTTTCTCTTTCCCGTTCTGAAATTGGATTTTTTTTAGCTCTCCGAAGGGAAATTTGAAGATCTGGCCCTCAAAAAGATCCAGAAATGCCCTGGTTGTGTGGCACCGAGCGAGACAGGGATAACACCAGGAATCATCATCTCCCTGGGGCCAAATCAACGTTTTTAAGCCAATATTCCTGAGGAATTGTCCGGCTTTCCTAAGTTTGGGATGGCCGGAGTGACCGGGGCATGTCCAGAGTGACCAGGGGAATGGCCAAAATGACCAGGGAATGGCCAGAGTGGCCAGGGAATGGCTGAAATGACCAGGGCATGGCCAGAGTAGCCAGAACATGGCCAGAGTGACCAGGGAATGGCCAAAATGGCCAGGGCATGGCCAGAGCGGCCAGGGCATGGCCAGAGTGACCAGGGAATGCCCAAAATGGCCAGGGCATGGCCAGAGTGGCCAGGGCATGGCCAGAGTGACCAGGGAATGCCCAAAATGGCCAGGGTATGGCCAGAGTGGCCAGGGCATGGCCAGAGTGACCAGTGAATGTCTGAAATGACCAGGGCATGGCCAGAGTGACCAGTGAATGGCCAAAATGATCAGAACATGGCCAGAGTGACCATGGAATGGCCAAAATGACCATGGAATGGCCAAAATGACCAGGGAATGGCCAGAGTGACCAGAACATGGCCAGAGTGACCAGAACATGGCCGGAGGGACCAGTGGCCAGAAAAAGGGGACCAACCACCGGGATGTGGCACCGGGGACGGCTGAAAATCCTCATGGGGGCCACCAGAACCGCGCTGTCCCCGAGGCTGGGGCCACCCCGGGCACCCCGGGCACCCCCTTTCCCTGCAAGAACAGGGCTGGAATTTGCTCCAGACACGGAAAAATCGGTGCCCGGAGCCACGTCCGAGGTTTGAAAAATGTAAAAGGGCGCCTTTGAAGGTGGATCCGAAACTTGGACGCGGCGGGGAAGGAATTCCTGCAGGGAGCAAATTCAACAAACCAAGTGCCCTGGCTGGCAGCAGAAGCGCCGGGAGGGTTCGGTGCCTCCCAAATTTGGAGCTTTCCCGGGATGGGAGCGGCTCCATGCGTCGGGCAGAGCATGGAAAAGGTCTGGGATGTGACACCTTTCCGTGCCTGGCGTCGCTTTTGTGCAGGAACGGCCCCGTTTGGTGCCTCAATTTCTCCCAATTTCCATGCCCGGGGAGCAGCTGGAAATCAGCAGGGAAAGAAAAACTCCCATGGAACATGTCCCCATGGATTCGGGGACTTTTGGAGCGGTTTTTAAAGGAATTAGCATCAAATTCCAGCAGCACATCATTCCAAACAGCGTCTCCTTTCCTTATTGATCCTGGTCCTTTTCCAGCCGGCAAACTCCAGGCTCCATCCCGAGTTTTTGTTTAAACAGCCTGAAATTCCTCCGTGGGTCCCCTTGATCCCGTTTTCCTGGCTCCCACTCCAGCTACCTTCTGGATTTCAGGATCCAGGAGAAGCTGTGCCCTGGGATCATCCTGCTCCAGGCACTCAGCAAGGAGCAATCCCTCGGTTTTGGAGGATCAGGAAAAGCCCCATGTTGGGAATAAATCAATTTAAGGCAAAATGGGGCAGTCCAGGGAGTGGGAATTTTGGGAAAAGCTCCGGTTTCGGCTGCCAGCCCCGTGTGGAAGGGCAGGAGCAGCCCCTCCTGGGCGGCTGCCAGCCCCTGGCAGGGTCGGGATTGGGATTTCGAGGAGCCAGAGCAGCTCAGGTTTCCCGGCCCCCGCTGCAGATGGAGAGAGGGGGATGGTGGGGAGGGAGGGAAGGGACCCCTGGATCCCACATCCCAGGGATTCCGGGATCGGGATGGCTGTGG